>NC_141545.1:43505602-43640602 GCF_021556685.1 Rattus norvegicus | reverse complement strand
TCAGCAAGCCCGTGGTAAACAGCAAAGGAAGCTGCACCTCACCGGTGCGGAAATTACCTCTATCTCTGCCCCTGCAGAGAAACCAGGACGATTGTCCAGGTGCATCCTGAATGCATTTCCTTTGGAATGGTTGGCTCGCACCCCAGTGACCCCAATATCTGCTGGGGTTTGTGGGGGCAGGACTGGGGATTACGCCGTCCGTCTGCAGCCCTCCAGGTGGACTGTGGATTTGAACGGAGGTTTCTAGATAGGATCTGAGGATCATGAGATTTGTCCCCGCCCCCCTCCCTCTAAAGCAGAGATGAGCCCCTGAAGGAGACTGGTTCTGTGGACCCTGAATCCCAAATGCTTCCCCATACGGAATCACGCACGGAGCTGGGTGAAGTGAGGCAAAAGGAGAAGGCAGCTCAAGGCACCATCGTCGGCGAGGAGGAGGAGCCAGCGGCTGCAGAGGAGGAGGAGCCAGCGCCTGCAGATGGTGTGGGAGTATGAACGCGAAGCCACCCCGGCTGTGGGCCTGTGCAGCAAGCTCTTATTTATGGTAACACGCAGTGCAGGAAAATTTTATATAAGGCATTAAAGTGCAGGCAATTTAAGACACTCGATCAGCCTTCCTCCCCAGCACCCCCTCCCACCCGTGCTCCCCTCCCTCCCCCAGCGTTTGAATTTCAGCTGGGTACAGGCTGATAATGATGAAATTACATTGCAAACAGGTGCGGCCTCTTCTGCTCTGGACCGATGCCAGGGCATGTGAATCCTCAGTGGGGGGCGTGTGGTTTGCCTGGTTTATGAGGCTGGGGATGGAGGGTGAGGGTACTTCCCTCCCCGGAGTATCTCCACCCATCAATCCCCTCTATGCAGCCAAGCTAGGCCCTCTGCCTTCTTGGCTCTGGGTCCCCTGTGGGGTGTGGATTCCACCATCCTAGTAGGGAGGCATTGTTTACCCAGGACAGTAGGACCCGGAATGAACACACAGGCTGAATCTCATCAGCAAGGATTCCGCAAACAACAGCCACACAATCGGGCTAGACTGTGCTGCATGTGGGCAGTGCTTAAGCTCTTAACTTACTGGAAGGAGTAAGTCAAACTCTCTCCAGTGATAGTTATTAAAGCTACCCCAAGCCCTGGCCCTTCAATACCAGCCACCGCCAAATAATTGTTATGGGATTGAGGGTGAATGGCTAAGAGGTTCTGGGCCTCAATTTTATCACCTGTGAAATGGGGATTAGGTAACTTTCTTCATAAAATTGTGAAAATGAGCAGGATGGGTTTATTTAAGAATCACCTGAGTGTGGGGTTGGGGATTTAGCTCAGTGGTAGAGCGCTTGCCTAGCAAGCACAAGGCCCTGGGTTCGGTCCCCAGCTCCGAAAAAAAAAAAAAAAAAAAAAAAGAATCACCTGAGTGTTCTCTATTCAAGGTAACTAAATCCTAAATGTGCTGGAAAGCCAGACACTGAGATTATCCATGAGGCAAGTTTGTACACAATACTGGTAATGACCTAAACCCGAAGGATGAATACATCTGGGTCTGTGGTAGCTTTTGTGCACTACCCGGCTGCTCAATCTGCCCAGACTTAGCAATCCCTAGGTGTTCTATTTCTCACCCAAATTTCCCAGCAACCCTCTGAGGTAGGTCTTACTGCTACCCATTTTACAGATCAGTAACAGAGGCTCACACAGACACAATCATCACCTGCCCCTAGACACTTAATGAGTGAGAGTCTGGGTTTGGTCTCTGAAGTTTGCATTTATCCGTTGCCTGGCTCAATGCTCTGCACCCTCAGACCTACCTAACCCAGCCAAGGAGAAGCCTGGAAGGTCTGGGAAGAACTAAGTAGTCATGGGCCTCTGACAGTGATGTAACCTAGTTTTAATTAAGGTTGTTACTGGAGAAACCTGAGACTCGGGGTTTCTCCTGGCCAAGGGTTTTCCTCAGGGTGGGTTTTCTGATTTGTGGTTGGCTTCGTGGCACACTCTTGTCTACATCCAAAGGACAATCCTAGGACAGTCCAGAGCTGGACCCCCAATGATGAGATTTGGGAATGGGTGGAGACAGAGAACCAACAGAGGCCCAGGGACCTGGACAGCAGCCTGGTCCTTGGCTCCCTTCATTAATGACATTAGTTTGGGGCATGCGTGCCTCTCCCAGGTGCAGGAGTTATTGGTCCCTTGGAGCCAGGGCATGACCCGGTTCTGAGGACCTGCCCTACTGTGTCTGGAGACTGACCATCTGGGGTCCCGTTGAAGGAACTCTGGCCAAAGGAACAGAGAGCTGGGGAAGAGCCCAACTTCCTGGCCACCACTCCGTTTACTTTGATTTTTGCCTAGATTTTTTCCCCCTTCTTTGGCTTTTTCAGGACTCCGCGCACCCTTGTTTGGATGGTACACTGCCTCCTCATCCGGGGCATTTCAAGTCAGCAACCACTTGGCAGGCAGGCCCATTATAAACGTGGTCCTGGGGCAGCCAGACTACAACCCCTCTTCCATTTACTCTCCTTGGATCTGGGGACGTGTGGCTTGTGGATCGCCCCATGAAGGGGGTTGGCTATGAGACAGGCAGGAAGGACAGGAACACACAGTCCCCGGGTGGGGCCACTCCTCATCACAAACAACACAGAGCCAACCTTCCGATTCCTGCAGGCCGCGTGGCATTAATTATCCGCTCCAGTGGTGCCTGTCTTCCATTTTTAGGAACACACGAGATTCTTAAGAGAAACAGTTCAGTCGAATACACAGTAAGTCTGAAAGCCAAGGAAAGCCCGGAGTCAGACCAGCCCCATAATCAGCAGTGAAGGTCACAGCAATGCCGCAGTCTGCGTGTAAGCTGTCTCCAGGGGCTAGTGAGTTCAAACGCCTGCTCCCACTCCACTAACTGGTGGTGAGCTTTTTGGCGAAGCTAGAAGGAAGAACCTCTCTGTAGGAATCAAGTCACTGGGGGGGTGGGCCTTGAGGTTTTAAGGTCCAACCCAACTTCCTGAAGCCATGTGATCAGTGACCCAGGCTTCTGCCCTCATACCACCCCTTCCCATGATGCATTGCACCCCTCATGTTTCTCAGGCTGTTTCTTCTCTGGGATTTGGTCACCGCAAGGAACACAGTAACTAACGCAGACCAGAAGGAGCTTTCTTCCTGAAGCAGTAAGCTACTGTCGTTCAAGAGTTTTCTTTAAATTTGGGGGCGGGGAAGGTATTTATTTGTGTGTATTTGTGATGTGTTGCGTGAGCGCGTGGGCGCGTGGGCGCGTGGGCGCGTGTTTACCTGTTGAGCCATCTAACCAACCCAGGAAGGCTTTCTCGTTCAGTGATTTCTTTTTGACTTACCGTGGTGTTTCCTTTAAAGATTTGCCCATTAATATTATTCGAAGTAAAAATAAAGATAATGAAATTACAATTTCCAAGCATGTATTTCCCCCAATAATAATAATAATAATTACTATTTAATAGTAATTATTATTATTACTATTATTATTATTATTATTATTAATGGAATCCACAGCAGCCTTGGGCATAGTGAGCTCTCCAAGAGCCCCAACCTAGGTACCCCATTCTTATGTTGCATGAGATCAATATTAATTCAAATCTGGGGGCATCCAACTAATGATCCACAATATCCTGTAACTTATCCTAAGGTTCTATACATGAGGTGGGGGAGGGGAAGAGTTTGTCCAGGCTACTTACAGGAGCGTGGACAGCTAATAGACAGCCCCACCACCGTTAGAACGAGAGTCCAAGAATGGAATCCTGTGAGGATTCTGAGCACTTGTGAGAAAACTCTGAAATAGAAGGAAACCAGAGTCTTGTGACTGCAGTGTCTTCAAAACACATAACTGTTTCTAGAGTGTGTTTTCATGCTCCTCCAAAGTGTAGAGGATAAGAGTGAATTCACTTCGACTGTTGTTATCCATATGCCTCTATGGAAAAACACATTTTTGCTCAGAGTGGCTTATCCTTGTAACTCTCAGCCCTCAGAGTACAAACTGCCCGATGCTGTAAATAAAGTTGGCTGTTGCAAGAGACTTTAGGACATCTCATTTATTAGGCCCTGCTCTCCCAGGTTTACGATGCCAACTAGAGCAGTAAACACACCATCCAAAAGTTCGCCACTACCCCTACCGGCAGTAACTGTCAACTCCTTATACCTCCTGCTTGGGGAGGGGACTCATCCACCAACTTGTAAGCCCTCTAAGCCCTCCATGAGAGAACGACAGTGAATGCCATCTCTTGAGGATCTTGCGTGAGAACCCCAGCTGCAGATTCCAAGATGGCCACCGATGCATCGTGACTGGAGGACACAGGACTCATGTTAGAGGGACTCACCAGAGCTGAACCACTTGTGTTTCCCAGATGGTCTTTCTCTGTGCATGTTGTCTGTATACATGTCTGCTCTTACCACAGAGCAGAAATCCCAAATACAAGGAAGTGCTCCCCTCACCCCCAACTCTATGCACCTTCAGCTCATAGATGCATGGAGAACAGGAAACTGACTTTGTTTCTGTCATTGTCATATCAACACAAGCAGGCACAGAGAAACAGTGTGAAATGAACCATGCAGGGTAGGATGGAGTTACTCAGTTTTTCTTATGTATTCTAAACAATTCCTTTCCTCTGCATTTGAGGCAGCTTCTGCCTCCAAGGGACTGCCTGGCCCTAGGTGCTATCCACACTTGCCTTTGACTGGATGTTTAGAGTCTCATGCTTTGAATCCTACTGAGCCTGTAGGGGATGCTATCCATACCATAAAGCAAGTGAGCATCCAATCCAGAAACAGGTGTGACACACACCTCTGTATAGACCCATCCCCATTGACTCCTGGGACCCTTTTAGGAAAATGCTAGTCAAAGAAAGAAGTTCTCAGATACCACGGGAGAGCCAGCTGAGTTAGCAGGCTGTTACCACCACCACCACACCCCTTAGAGTCAGAGATGAAGATGGGGCCCAAAGACCAAGCAACACTCACAGGAGCTCAACCACTGATGCCCAAGGAAGGCCCTGGTGTCTAATACAGACCACAATGACCTAGACCCAAATGAAGACACAAGATAAAGGCTTGTAAACACAGGAGATACAGAGCTACCAGTAAGAGAACTTTCCAGAAGCCGAGACCCTTCAGAGAGCTGCCCACCAGGAGACCATTGGATAACAGGAAACCCCAGGTGACAGAAAGTCCTCAAGGTTTTCAGGGGAAGATAATGTGTTCTTGAGAGTTATCAATCCAAGCTGAGTGCTTCAATGGCCCAGCCTGTCACCCTGGTGCATGGGTAACTTAAGAAGGTCCCCCACTCCCATCTCAAAATGAAAAATTAAAGAGAGTAGAGGGCCTAGGGGCATGGCTCTGTCAGTAAAATGCTTTCTTCAGAAGCAAGCATGGAGACCTGAGTTCAAATCTCCAGCACCCATGTAAAACATGGGTATGACAGCACATGACGTGTGTAACCCCAGCACTTCTGTGGGGTGGGAAACAGTGACAGATGGATCCCTGAGCTTTGATGGTCAGACTAACTCATCGGTGAGCTCTAGGGTGCAGTTCAGTCTTCACTTGGGTCCTCCAACAACTGGAGTGGAAGCTGTCCCTAAATCTGTCACCTGCCTGTGGATCCCATCCCCCCTAACTGAGCTGCCTTATCTGGCCTCAGTGGGAGGAGACTTGCCTAGTCCTATAGAGATTTGATGTGCCTGGGGAGAAACCTAGGGGGAGGGCTCCACCTCTCAGAGGAGAAGAAAAGGGGAAGGGGGAAGGGAGGCCTGTGTGATGGGGGAGGGGGACCAGGAAGAGGGGTGGACAGCAATCAGGATATAAAGTGAATAAATAAAGTAATGGGAAAAAATAAGATGACAAAGCAAAGATTGAGGAAGCTGGTCCATTTCAACATGTGGTCTCTGCATGTGCCTGCACACATGAACACATGCATACACATGCACTTGTGCACACACACACACACACACACACACACATACTCACACATCACATTCTCATGAAGGGCTGGGGAAGCAGATCAAGGGCAGAGCACATGCCTAGCATACTTCAAGAAGAGAAGGAAAAAGGGGAGTTCTAGGTCCCCCCATCCACTATACACACACATACACACATACACACACAGGGTCTAGTGGGGGACCCTGTGACTATAGTAGAGGCAATGGGGTGGGACTTTATGTGTGTATGTGTATATGTGTGTGTTTGTATGTGTGTGTGTGTGTATGTGTGTGTATGTGTGTAAATGTGTGTGTATGTTGTGTATGTGTGTGTAGATATGTGTATGTGAGTGTGCGGATGTGTGTGGATGTGTATATGTGTGTATGTGTGGATGTGAGTGTGGATGTGTGTGCATGTGTGTATGTGTGTATGTATGTGTGTGTGAGCATGTGTATATATGTGTGGATGTGAGTGTGTGGATGTTGTGTGTGTATGTTGTGTATATGTGTATGTGTATGTGTGTATATGAGTGTGTGTATGTGTGTATATGTATGTGTATGTGAGTGTATGTATGTGAGTGTGTGTATGTGTGTGCATGTGTGTATGTTAGCATCTGTGTGCATGTGTGTATGTGAGCATCTGTGTGTATATATGTGTGTAAGTATGTGTGTGTGTGTGTGTGTAAAATAGCCTCAGGCTTAATTCCCCAGGAGCTCTTCACCTGCCCCCTAATCCCCACCCCTTTTTTTTCTGAGCCATTATCTCTCATCAGACTTGGGCCTTATCAGGTACCCTAGCTGGCTGGCCAGCAGGACCCAGGGATCCCCTTCCTGTCTTTACAGTTGGGTACCACCACACCTGGCTTTGCTAAAATAGGTTCTGGGGTCAGATTTGGGTCCTCA
Organism: Rattus norvegicus; assembly: GCF_021556685.1. Taxonomy (NCBI): domain Eukaryota; kingdom Metazoa; phylum Chordata; class Mammalia; order Rodentia; family Muridae; genus Rattus; species Rattus norvegicus. The sequence continues at coordinate 43,633,790 of NC_141545.1, read as the reverse complement.
CAGCTCATAAAGCAAGCACTTTATTGAGTGAGCTATCTCCCCATGCCTGGCCTCAGCAGCATGACTTTGGAGACATGACCATGACAGGGCCATGGGGACTCTGGGTTCACTGTGCTTATGTGCTTCCTGAGGAACCTATGCTCCTGTGATAGGGCAGGCACTGGTGGCCTCAGTTGTGGAGCCCTTTCCTCCGATGGCACACACTGCTGGAAGCTTGACTTTTCAGGAGAGATTTTACCCCCAACTGTGCACCACAACCTCTGTGCTTTGGAATCACTGGCACCGGTCACAGAAAAGCCATTGCCCTACTTTTGTAGAGAAGCGGCCTCATGACCCCATCCTTACCCCTTGGCTACTCCAGGGCAAGGCTAAGACTCAGCTTGAGCTGACCAGAGCCCCTGAGCACTGAACTTAGTATTCCAGAGTCTGCCTCGGTGGATGCCTGGGACAAACTTTTCCCTGTCAGACTCCTCTAGGGAACCCAGCCTAAGTCACATTGCCCATGGGGTATGTTCAGTATCATCAGTTGACTTTATTCTCCTCACATTGAGGGATGTGCTTACTTAAAGTTAGATAACGTCAGTGTGTCAAGGTGACTGAATCTGAGGTGACATCATGGCTGTCACAAAATGGGACAAAACGCTGTTGCAGAGAGCCTGGCTCAGTTCTTTCTCTGTCAGACTTTGGGCTGTAGGCTTAGGGCTTAGGGCTTAGGGCTGGCTCCCGGTTTGGGGTTCCCGATTTCAGATTCAGCACAGGGCCATCTTCCGGGTCTGAGGCAGCAGGACAGACAGAGCCTCCTCAGACAATTGGACTCTTAAGTTGCAGGGAAAGAGCAAAGTTGTTCTGGCATTTTCAGGGCAGATGAAAAGGGTTATTTATTTGTGACCATCCTGACCACGCTTTTGCCCAAAGCTTTTCCAATTAGAGAAAATGAAATCAACACTCAGGGGTGAATCCACACAAAATGAGGGTCACTAAGGAGTCACTGGAAAGAGCTGTAGTGAATGAATTAAATTGGTTTAACTGTTCCCGAGGCTGTGATTTGTCTGGTTCCAGCCAACACTGTAAAATTGCCACACGTTTGATCAAGAAATATGCAGGTTTTACATGAAAGATGTTTGTGACAGAGCTACATACAGGGGCAAAAATTTGAAAATTTCCAGCATCTCAGGCAAAGTATTGGCTGGAGGGTCTTGGAAATGTTGGGGGGATGAAGAAGAATTAGTCCTTCCAGATACATCATGGAAGAAGAATTAACCAGTGATTCGTTTTAACGACGCATTGTTAAGTGACAAAGACCAGTTTTTCAGTAGAAAGGCCCGTGGAAGATCACAGGATTCCAGAGTTGATTGAATTTGAATCCTGGGTTTGCTTCACTTTACTGAACCAGGAAAGAATCAAGTCGACAATCAACAGAGCACTGCATAAATCCTCGCCTGCATGAGAAGACAGTGGTCTTCTCTTTTGCCGAGGGTTGAACCCAAGACCTCTCACGTACTAAGTCTGCTCTCAATTCCTGAGCTCCACCCCAGATCCTAAGACATGTTTGAGGGAATTTTTCTTTCCATCTCATAGACAGGGGTAGAGTTTTAAGAAGAATATGAGTTTTCGTCCTAAAATCACAGCAAGCAGGTAAAATGTGACTACCTCATCGTGGAATCTGACGTTGACTATGTCTGTTAGGCATGGGACACACCATGACCAACTACCTGTCTGTGGGCTGTCTGTCTGTCTGTCTGTCTGCACCCCACGATCCCAGAGATTCTCCCAGCCCAGTGCCTTTCAGTTGGGGTTGGACAGTTAAGAGGTGGGGTTAGCAGAACAGTGGGTGGAGGGAGTTGACAGAGGTCAGAATATTTCTTCCCTGGTTCCTCTTGCTCTGACTAGCTGCATGCTGTGACCCCGGGGCTCAGCTCCTGGCAGGCAGCCTCTCCCACCTTGTGTTTCTTATGATGTCATTGCTCCCACAGTAGAGGAGAACTCTGTTTCAAAACCCCTAGCTGGATCACTTGCTGGGGGGATGGGTATCATTGCCTCCACCACACACACACACACACACACACACACACACACACTCATACTCATACACATACACTCACACACACATACTCTCTCTCACACACACACACTCTCACACACGCATACACTCACACACTTACACAGTCTCTCACACACACATACACTCGCACACATACTCTCCCTCTCACACACACACATACACTCACACACATACACACATACTCTCTCTCACACACATACACTCACACATACTCACACACACACATTTACACACATTCCCACACACTCACACACATTCTCATACACTCACACATACACTCACACACATACTCACACACTCACACTTAGACACATACTCTCTCTCACACACACACTCACAACACATACACACACACACACACACACACACACACACACACTTCCTCCGGAGCCCCACCAGCTTCCCTGCCTCCTTTGTAAACAGCCTCTTTATTCAATCCATCCCTTCTTGCCAACAAAGACAGAAGCTACATCCTTATGTTTAGGAGAGGAGGGTTTCAGGAGATAAACAGACAGAAGGGAACCAATAACGTGAGTGTGTATTGGTGTCACTTCAGTTTCCAGAAAGCTTGTTGTGGTAGTTTGAGTAGCAATGGCCCCCGTAGGCTCATAGATTTGAATGCTTGGTCACCAAGGAGTGACACTATTAGGAGGTTTGCCCTTGGCTGGGGATTTGGCTCAGTGGTAGAGCACTTGCCTAGCAAGCACAAGGCCCTGGGTTCGGTTCCCAGCTTCCAAAAAAAAAAAAAAAAAAAAGGAGGTTTGCCCTTGTAGGAGGAGGTGTGTCACTGGGGGTGGGCTATGAGGGGGTGGCCCTTGCTATTCTTGCGCCCTATTCATCCAGATGTAGAACTCTCAGTCACTCTCCAGCACTGTGTCTGCTTGAATACCACCATGCTTCCCGCCATGATGGTAATGGACTGAAGCTCTGAACCAGTGGTCATGGAATAAACCTCTGAAACTCTAAGCCACCTCCTGTGGAATGTTTTCCTTCATTAAGAGTTGCTGTGGTCATGGTGTCTCTTCACAGCAATAAAACCCCCAACAAAGACACTTGGCTAACACATGATAAGGTGAGGATAACAGGTTCAAATCCTCCCAGAACCATGCTACCAACCTACCCAAGGGCTAGACGCCTCTGCTTACAAAGTTTGAGATGTGAGCACTCGTATTTGTTTGTCCAAATGGTGTCTAAACCTGCTACACAAAGCAGTGACAGAGCTGAGCAGTGACAATAGGCTGTAAATTATGATGCCTACCATGAGACCCTTTGCAGAGCGAGATTACTAACCCCAAGCCCCGTTCCATCACCTGCACGAGAGAGCTATTTATGGCTTCTTCTTATTGCTGTATTTAGTTCTTAACTCCTCCCCTCCTCCTTCGCCACGGTGAGCAATGCCATTCATTTCCATAGGGAAGAATTTTAAGGTCTTGTCTTTTGGGTGAATTCTATATGAATTGCATCCCCCCCACCCCCACCCCACATGACTAGCATAGGATTTGGCAGCTTAGGGCAGGGAGAAGGACCACGGGGCACAGGTTAACTCCTGCAAAATGAGAATCTTGGTGCCAACAGATTCTTTGGTTTCTCCAATTGCATGATGGAAAACCCAGCCACGTTCTTTTATTAGGCGTGGAGATAAATAGATTTTCTTTCAGTGTTGTAAGGAAATAAATCTCCAGCTAGGCTGTCGCTAAATCACACATCTTTGGGTCTGGGGATGGACAGGTATGTCCATCAGGAGAATCAGGTTTTGCCATCTGATGCCTGCAAGTTCAAATTGTTTGAAGGCCACTCGCCTTGGTCAAGTGAGTTAATTTACCTACCCAAAGGGGCTGGAATCATGTACATCAAAGTTAGGGTGACATTCTAACAGGATCACATTTGAAACACCCTTTGCTAGTCCCTGAGGCTGTCTCAGCATTCAGGAATGGCTTCAGCTGCGTACTTATATGTTATTAATGCCATTATTGTTGTACCCCACTCTAGTTATCTTGGAATTGGGGATATTTGTATGGATTTCTTTATGGTACACCCCCAATCCAAAAATCCTAAATCCATAATGTTCAACATTCAAAGTCTGATATTCTTAGGCATATGTGTATGCATGTGGTCTTCGTGAATATGTGTGTTCTCATTGTGTGTGCACACATGAGGGGGTGGAGGTATGTGTGCACACATATGGAGGATACACATGTGTGCACACATGTGGAGGAGTGCACTGTGTGTGCATACATTTGGAGGGGGTGCACATGTGTGTACACATGCAGAGGGGTGTACCGTGTGTGCACACATGGAGTGGGGTGCACATGTGTGTGCACACATGTGGAGAGGTACACACGTGTGTGCATACATGAGGAGAGGGTGCAAGTATGTGTGCACACATGTGGAGGGGTGTACTGTGTGTGTGCACACGTGTGGAAGGATGCACTGTGTGTGTGCACGGATGTGGAGGGGTGCACTGTGTATGCACACATGTGGAGGGGTGTACTACATACACACATGTGGAGGGGGTACACATGTGTGTGTATGAGTGTGGAGGGAAAGATTGATATCAAGTGTCTTTATCGTTCTCCACCTCATATATTGAGACAGGGTTTCTTGCTTGAACCCATGGCTCACTTGTTCAGCTAACTAGCTAGCCATCTTGTCCCCGGGACCCCTCATCTCCTCCTCCTATGCTCTGGGATTACATGTGAGCCATCACACCCCGCCCCCAGCCTCAGCATGCATGCAGGGGTGTTGATTCCTGGTCCTCATGCTTGCGTGGAAAGCCACAAACCTACTCAGCCATCTCCTCAGCCCTGAGACAATGGTCCCCTCTCACCTTAGCAGGACTAGAGGTCTCGTCATGCATGCTAGGCAAGTGCCACTGAGCTACAGCCCCAAATCCAAAAGTTTCCAGCATTATGTCAGCGGGCTGGAGTTTGCATTTGGAATCGGTTCATATTTCTGCATTTGTGGTATCTGCACTCTAATAATCACACACACCAAGCCCTGGCACCAGCATCTGCAGCTATCACATCGTCAGACAGCAAACAGACCCACCAGGACAATGGCTGCTCTGAATGAATCGTTTCTTGTTTTCTCTCCTTACAGGCGGTGGGTTTGGCCTAGCTTTAGTAGCCAGAGTCCGACACAGTGCCAGACTCTTAGAGAATCTTCAGGAAGCCTGGCTGGTCTGGCCAAACCTTGCAGACCTCCCACCTGGGGCTCTGAGTTCATTTGGATGAGCACAGCAGAATCGGACAGGTGAACAAGCACTTCTCCATCCTGGCCTCCGTCTGACTCTCCTGGAAGACTCCTGGCGTCTCATTAGTGGGTCCCCAGAGCCTTTGCAAATGGAAGCTCCCTGCTGGCTCCCCAGATGCCTTGCCCCAGCTCTCTTCCCTTCCCCGCCCAGTGAACATCTGCCTTGTGTCCCCAAGGAGCGGACGGTCAGCAGAACTGCAATCCAAAGCCCGACGATTATTGATTTTTTTAGGTTCAGATCAGATGAGGCTTCTTCTCATCTAAGCTCTTTCCACTGCCATCCCCTTCCTTCTACACACCAAGCTCTTTCTGGAAGGTTCTAAAGCATATGCGTCATCTGGGCGGGAATCAGACCTGGCGGAGGTATATGTGGCAAAGAAGTGACGGGAGAAAACACATTCTCCTTCAAGGGATCAGTCCGAAGGGGACAGTCCCAAACAATGACCAGACCGTCCTCATGCAGGGACGATGACAGCCGCTTTGAACTTATCACGCTCCGGCTCTATATTAAGGCCCTGAGATTACAGCAAGCGGCATTGGGAGAACATCTGTTGGGAATCATCGTGAAGCAGCCAGATATGAGGGCCGAGAGCACACGCTGGGGGGCAGGGGAGAGGGAGGCCACTTTCTTGCAGGGAAAGGGACAGGAGACATTATCCCTAATGGTTCTGTCTGGTGGCGGCTTGCCTCCCCAGCTTCCAAGCTCACCCCGCCCCGCCACTGGATCTTTATCTAAGGGGATTCAGGAGCATCTGTGGAAATGTCAGATGCACCTGTAATTGAATATGGCGGCTGAAGAAAAGGCAGCAAGAAGAGCCATCACCCCTTAGTCCCTGGTGTATGTGAGGAACAGAGTAATTTTTCAGGGTGTACCCTCATCTCCCTGATTTCCTCCCCGCATCCCTGGGAGCCCTGAGGGTAGAGGCACACAGTATCTCTCTCCACGCACAGCTCTGGAAGTGAGACTCAGGGAAAATGAAGGCTTTACACAGGTTGGGTATCTAGAGATCAGTGGATGGGGTGACCCACTGTCCCGCCTTACCCTGAGGGAATGTTCTCCTGGACTGTCAGTGTTCAGAGAGAAAGGCAGCTCGGTGGTTAGGAGTACTGGCTGCCCTCATGGAGGATTCAGATTCAGTTCCAGGCATCCCTGTGGTGGCTCATAACCATCCACAACTCCAGCTCCAGGGAGTTAATATCCTCTTCTGACCTCTTTTGGCAACCAAGCGTGCCTTTGGTGCATAAACATATATGCGGGCACACACATGCTATAAAAGAATTAAAAATTTATTTTATTAATAATATTTTAATAAGAATTTTGGCACTCTTATCCTGACCAGTGGTCCTGGGCAAACTGGACAGATCTGGACTCTGAGCTTACATCTGTCTGTTGTTCTTCTCATCTTCCTCTGTGTGTGTGTGTGTGTGTGTGTGTGTGTGTGTGAATGCGTGTGTGTGTACCTGTGTGTATATGTGCATAAATGTGTATATGTGTGTTTGTATGTGTCTGTGTGTGTTTGTGTGTATATGTGTGTTTGTATGTGTCTGTGTGTGTTTGTGTGTATATGTGTGTTTGTATGTGTCTGTGTGTGTGTTTGTGTGTGTATGTGAGTGTGCATGTGTAAGTGTGTATATGTGCCTGTGTCTGTATGTGTCTCTGTGTGTCTCTGTGTGTATGTGTGCATCTGTGTTTATGTGCGTATGTGTGTGCACCCATGTGTATATGTATGTGTGTGTATGTGTATGTGTGTACATGTGTGTGTATGTGTGTGTGTGTCTGTATGTGTCTCTGTGTGTATGTGTATGTCTGTGTGTATGTTTGTATGTGTGTGTACTTATGTGTGTATGTGTGTGCATGTCTGTGTACAGTGTGTATGTGTGTGTGTGAGTGTGCAGGCCAGAGGCCACCATCTGTGTCTTCTTCAATTATTTCTCCACCTTATCTTTCAAGATAGACTGTCTCACTGAACCTAGAGCTCATATATTGGCTAGACTAGCTGCCCAGTGAGCCCCAGGGATCCTCCTGTCGGTCTCCCAGCACTGGGGACATAGGTATGTACTGCCCGCTCTAGCCTTTTATCTTCCATGGGTTCTAGGGACTGAACTCGGGTCTTCATGCTTGCACAGCAAGCACCTAACCCACTGACCTGCTATAATCTTCGCATCTCTACCTCCACACCACATCCTCTACCCTCTGCTCATGCACTCACTCAATCATGATGTCTGTGTATTTATAAATACCTACTATGTGTCCATAATAGCTCTGGGCATGGGGCAGCAATGAAGGGAACAAAAAGACAATGGCTCCTGTCCAGAGATTCATCCTTGCAGCGACATGCCATGGCACTGTCCCAGCTGGACTTTGTATTCTCCTAAGACGGGTTGTGTGGATTATCTCTGACAGTGGGAACTGTCCTGTGGTCACCAGGGTTCTTGGCCCTGCATAGCTCTGTAAGGGATTAGTGGCCATTGAGGAGGGCACACACAGGAAGGGCATACCAGTTCCTTCGCATCCCCTTGTCTAGACATAGGATGTCTGAAGAGGCATCGCTATCAAGGTGCACACAGAGAAGAGGGTTATAAATAGGAGGACTTGGCCTCTGGGAGATTACCAGATGTCCCTGAAAGCTGAGAGTCTTACATTTTGCCGCCTGTGTTCTGAGGTACCGCAGAAGGTCACTGAACTCAAACTCACACGTGTCTTCCCCTCTCAGTTTGTGTGGGTTGTAAAGCAGAGACATGGATGAAAGCACCTATCCCATTGCACATTTCTAGATGCCGGAATGAGCCAGCCCAGATACACCATGCAAGTATCTGTCCTGTGTCTCTGCTGCTCTTCTCCACTCTCTCCCCCCCACACACACAAAATCATTTACTAGGGAGAGATTCTCGTGTCATAAAAATGAACCACATTAAGATTTTCAACCCAGGGGCTGGAGAGATGGCTCAGAGGTTAAGAGCACTGACTGCTCTTCCAAAGGTCCTGAGTTCAAATCCCAGCAACCACATGGTGGCTCACAACCACCTGTAATGAAATCTGATGCCCTCTTCTGGTGTGTCTGAAGACAGTGATGGTGTACTCACATAAAATAAATTAATAAATATTTAAACAGAAAGATTTTCAACCCAGTAGTGCTTGGTATATTCACAGTGTCTCACAGTCACTATTTCTATAACGTTCCAAAGAGTTTCTATGTCTAAATCAAAGTTTCTTAGACACCATTCAGTTCCTCATTTTCTCCTCCCAGATTCTGGGAGTCACCAGCCTGTTACTTGTCCCTAAGGATGGTATTCACAATTGCAATAGACATTTTTCAAGTGTGTGTGTGTGTGTGTGTGTGTGTGTGTGTGTGTGTGTGTGTGCGCGCGCGCGCGCGCGTGTGCATGCACGCCCATGCACACAATATGCCATATGTCATCTGTAGAGGCCAGAAGATAACATTGGTTCTTTTCTTCCACTATGTGAGTCCCAGATACTGAACTCAGCTTACTAAGCTTGGCAGGCCTGTGTCGACAGCACCTACAGGTTCATTTTTGATGTTGACTTCTTCCAGAAGAGACTTCCTGGCAGGGGTTGAGGTTAGACACTGAGGGATCAACACCACCATCATCAACAGAGACATGTGCCAACAGGCACATCTGGGCGTGTAACAGGAATCACCAAGGATTCGGCAGAAAGGGCAGGCTTACCTAGAAGTGAGGATCAGGCTACCCACAGCAGCACTCTGGGTTCCTGTAGGCTCAGGAGAACACGGGGGATTACGTTCTGGGACTCTGAAGTCAGCCTGCCTGCCTTGTTCTCTGAACACCTGGGTGTTCTCCTTGGAGCTGTTGCTCCTCTTGGATGAGAGGGGCTGTGCCATACAGTTTCAATGATGGAATGGATCTTGCTGCTAAAATGGCAGTCGTGAGAAAGCACAAGCTTAAAAGTTCACACAGAGTGAACTCAGGAAAGCTTTTTCAAGGGTACAGCTGCTCCGGGCCACTTGAGCTCTTCTGAGACCTACAAAGGACACAATCTCTAATACACAATCTCTAATAGCTCTGGGGGCTATTAGGGGTGGGCCTGGATCTCCCAGGGTTCCCTGGCTTTTTGGGTTCCAGAACATGTCATCTCTCCTGTATTCAGCCCCTATCATGGTGGAAAAAGAACCTGGATCTTTAATTGCCCCAGACCTCTACCTTATTTTTCCCTTGGTGTCCTTGGGCTATGGTTAGGTATACACACCTGGGGGTAAGCACAAATGCTCTACTGTGGCTAAGGGCCAGGTGCTGGCCACAACGAAGGTTCTAGCTGCTGTGGCTGGTCCATGTTACTAGAGACGCTCACCTATGAGGCCATCTCAGCCTCTTTAGGTGGTAGGAGATAACGGCTCAGAAGCATTCTCAATTGCTTCTCCTATCTCATTCCCACCTCTCCGTGCTCTGTTTGCTCTCGTAATAAAAATGGCTTGGAGCCCCTTCACCAAGGTATCTTATCATGTAGTAATTAAGCACTTAGGTCACTGCTTACCTATTTCACATGGTCTACTCATGGTCATCGTGCGTGTCCCACCCTAAGGTCACCGGGCTACACCTGGCTCCCCTGCACACCTGCGCACCTCTAGATGCTGAAATGTAAGGATCTATTCATGCCTCGAGCACCTGAAGCCACTCAGCTTGGTTCTCCTTGTTTCCCCGACCTCCTACTGCGGGACATGCTTTCCTTCCTAAAGGGGAGGGGTGCGTATGCATGAAAACAGATGCAAACTGGAGATGGTCACATGAGGCAAACAAGCTTTCCACTTGGGGACCGTTTAACTGTCTCGCTTTCCTGAGACAAATTTGGATTATCCAATCCATTTACCTTTAAATCCTTCAAATATTTCATATCCTGGACTTCCAAGGCTCTCCTGATACCAAGGTGGGGTGCATCAGACGATGGAAGTTGGGGAGCCCGCTCCATGGATAGACCCTGCCTACTACAGAAACTCGATTCTTAAAATTTGGACCTTCAAGAACCATTGCTAGTAACACAAATGTGTTAGAGGTTCTCCGAAGAAACAGAACAGAGAATCGAATGACTTTAGGTGGGCTCACAAGGTGGGGTCTGGTAGTCTACAGTGCTTGTCTCAAGTGTGAAAGGCTTAAGTATCCAAGAGTAGTTCCGTGCACAAGGCTTGGCTGCCTCAGCACTCCCAATCAGGCGTTTGGAGTCTTGAGGATCCCCTGGCAAGCTGGTCATCGGTCTATGTTGGGGAATGTCAAATAGGCTGGTTCTGATACCAGGAAGTAATGTGTTGAAACAATAGTCAAGAACCTGGCAGTGAGACTAAGGGTAAACAGGTAAAAAGTCAGGCTTTCTTCTGCCATGTTCTCCTATGAAGGCTGTCCGTCGGAAGGTATACCACCGAGATCTAGGGTTGGGTCTTCAGTTTTAAATCAGATCCAGAAAGCCCTTCTTAGAGCGGCCCTCAGCAACTTTAGTTTTGATTCCATATGCGGTCAAGTTAACAACAAAGATTAACTACCACAGCTCAACTGTCCATCCCCGGAGGAGAACGCCATCTTGCTTTGAAAAACGGGAAACAAGGCAGGACCCAAGAGCCCTACTTGCCAGAGCATTGTTTCTAGGCAACACAAAGCTCAAAGAAGCAGTCTTGGCCAGCTGCCTCAGTTGCTGAGCCAGGGTGTATAGGAGACACTGCGACGAACAGGAGGGTTTACATCCCTCTGCTGGCTTGCTGGTACCCTGAGTCTGTGACTTATGGGGACTGGCTGTAAGACTTTTGGGTTTCCATGGCGTTCAGTTGGTTGCTTGGATACCTTGGGTAGATTGTCCCCTCTACCAGGCTAATTGCTCCTGCATGATCACTTGTCCACAGCCACTGGTCTACAAGGGCAGTTACCACAAGGTTAATGCTCACACCACGCTCAACTTCAGATGCAGCAGAGATCATCTTCCTAGACTTCAGCTTGGGGCTTGCGTTCCCTCAAAAGATAATGTTGATCGTCCAATGAAAAGGGTGTGGTGCTTATCCAGGTCTTGCGAAGCGCTCGACATTCAGCTCTAAGCCCTGTCTCCTCTCTCATTAAATAGTTAGGATGATTCCCCTCACCCCCATCTCCTACATGCCCATGTTTTGGATCCTGTGTTTTACAACTGCGGAGGTTTGAAGCAACTGCCAGTGGTCTAGAATAAAGCTTGAGCCCCTTTGTCAGACACTGGGTTCCCTATTCACCTCTGACAAGACAGGTCCTTAGATGTCAGAGTCTGTACCTCAGTCATTGCACACTAATGTGACACCTCCACTCGCGCTTTTGGCCTCCTCAGACTTCCTACTCATTTGAGCCACCCCATGGTCATGTCTTGCTCTAGATGACCCCTACTGGCTTCAGACACACACACACACACACACACACACACACACACACACACACACACACACACACCGGTCTTCTCTGTTCTCATGGCTTATGGCCCTCTAAGTCAGAGATTGAGCCCAGTTTCAGGTGGGTTGGGCTCAGCAACTCACAGCTTTGATAGCCTACTGTGGGCTGTGTACGAATCTCCAACTTAGGGCTGCTGTCCCATCCTTGATGTGACTAACCATCACCTGGGTGACCGTAAGGGAGACTTGAAGGCCTAACGTCACACAGGGAAGGATTCCCGTGGGGAAATTAGAGGGGTGCTTAGATGACCCAGATACTGACAACACCACAGGCCAGAAGAGACTAGAACAGCCTGGCTAAGGCTGAAAGGGTTAACCTCCTTCCTGCTTAGACTTGGATTTGATTTTTTGAGACAGGGTCCCCCTGGCTATCCTTAGGGCAAGCTGTGCAGACCCAGCTGACCTTAAGTAAACCAATGTCCTACTTGCCTCTGCCTCCTAAGTGCTGGGATTAAAAAGTGTACTTAGTCACTCCCGGCTTTTTGGGTTGGTTTTTAAGTGTCTTGCAAATCAGAAATTCCCATTAACACATGAAAAAGTTGGGGATGGGGCAGCTGGGGAGATAACTTGTGCTTTACACATGGGTACCTGAATACGAACCCCCAAAATCTGTTTTAAAATGGGTGTGGCAGTGCATACACATCCTGAGGAGGTAGACAGATTCTTGGGACCTGTGACCAGCCATGTTATCCAAAGGTGTCAGTTCTAGGGCCCAGAAAGACCATGGCCTGAAGGTAAAAGTATTGAGCTAACTGAGGGGTGCCTAAGGTCAACCCCTGACCATTGCAGGTATGTATATAGTGTGCAGACTCTGGTGCCTTAAGGTTTCAGCAGGAAAAAAGCCTCATACTCTATAGTTAAAAACTGAACTTGGAGCCAGGAACCGGGAATACCATCTTAATGTGGACCTGGGGTTCTGCCATCTCTTGTTACGTCAGCCATTTTTGATTGACCAGATGCCCAGGGAAGGCAGGCTCCATTTTATCCCTGAGTCTCAGAAAAACTTGAGTGCCTGTAACATGCTTGTCTTAGTCAGGGTTTCTATTCCTGTACAAAACATCATGACCAAGAAGCAAGTTGGGGAGGAAAGGGTTAATTCAGCTCACACTTCCACACTGCTGTTCATCACCAAAGAAAGTCAGGACTGGAACTCAAGCAGGGCAGGAAGCAGGAGCTGATGCAGAGGCCATGGAGAGATGATACTTACTGGCTTGCTTCCCCTGGCTTGCTCAGCTTGCTTTCTCATAGAACCCAGGACTACCAGGCTAAGGATAGAACCGCCCACAGTGGGCTGGGCCCTCCCACCCTTGATCATTAATTGAGAAAATACCTTACAGCTGGATCTCATGGAGGCATTTCCTCAAGGGAGGCTCTTTTCTCCAGTTTGTGCCAAGTTGACATACAAAACCAGCCAGTACGATGCTCTTGTTGGAAGAACGACAAAGTCCATAGCGTCCAGGTTATACCTAGTTCCCGAAAGGAATGTCCCACCACCCATTTCTGTGAGGCTATCAAGGGCCCTGGATTCCAATTTTCTCTAAAATAGGCAGAGGATCCACCTGCTCCAGGGTAGTGTAATCCCAACCACCCCATCCCCCACTGTCAGACTCCACTGAGTTTTGTTCTGACACCTGCAGCTTAGACAGGGAAGACCTGAGGTCAACGCTACTAAAATTAGAATGTGAGTGGTCTCCACATCATTTTCCCCAGTTGTCTTATACAAAGGTTTTATGACTTTTTTTTTAAAGACTCACTGTGTGTAGCCCTGGCTGCCTGGAACTAGCTATGTGTAACCCACTCGGACCCTTGGGTTCAGATCTGCCTGACTCTGCCTCCCAAGTACTAGAATGAAAAGGTAATGCCACCACGCCAGGTCTCCAGCAGCACTCTTGAGTTAATGGCAAAGCATCCACGGGAACACTGAGAGAAAGGGAACAGGGATAAAGCTAACTTTCATACCCAGATTTTTTTTCAAGCGTATTTAAACTATACAGTAATCCTGAGTTGACGAAATGCCCCAAGAGTCTCATAGAACCATGGCAAATGCCAATTTGACAGTTTAGGATTTCAGAACAGGGGTAACAAACCTTCAAACTTGCCTAAGTTTTAGTTGTATGCCCATATTGAACGCTTTCAAACCTGGGTCTATTTGGAAGGCCAGTTTCAGTAACCACAGCTGCTGAAAGGGGACTGACTGTTGTCTCCATAGCTACTTAAAACACAAGAATGTTCTCCCGGTGCTGGAATGATTGCACGCATGAGACTGTTCTGGTCTTCGACAGTCTGCAGAGTATTTAGCGTCTTTACCATAGCTAACATCCTGACCTGGGTGGGACCAGGCTTGTATGCCTCAACAAGGCTTTTGGTTAATCTTCAGGATCTGATACTGGAGATTTAGCAGTCTGTGTTGCCATCAGTGCAGCCCTCTCTGCTCCCCCTGAGAGAGCCGAAGATTGTTTCCCCTCCCCTTAGGTGCACTCGTGAGCTCAGTGCTCCTGGTCTCAAAGAATTTGAAAGCTGCACCTCCTGTTCATGCCAATGGAATTGTAGCCTTTTCTATTTTCCTGCTTAATTCTATAGAGAAAAAAACAAAAATAAAAGCCAACAAACAAACAAACAAAAATTATAACAGGGTTCTGCCCCCTCCAGACCTCCTAACTTGTACTCAGACTTGGCAGGATTTTTTTCCCTGTTAGGATCTTCCGTTTTGACTCCTTTAGTTTCAAAAGTCTAGGGGCACTAAACGTTCAGCCTCCTGATGTCTTGTCTACTTTACACAAGCTCTCTCTGCCCAACCACTTTTTAGCTCAGTTTTTCTCATCCCCGAGTGGCATTTATATCAGATGTGTCCCCAGTGGCTGGATTGTCTTTGTTGACAATGTTGTGGACTCTTGGTGCTAAACAACTCCTGAGGATTGAAGGTTGGCTCAGAATTCCTTGGGTTGGGGAGACGGCTAAAGACTTCCTGAAGCCACTAATCATTTGCCTTTGAGCTTCAAGCAGTAACATTTAAAGCCCTTCGGAGCACTGGATGAGATCTATGTGCTTGCCCTTTGAGAGTTTTCTAGTATGCTCTCAGCAGGAGTGGGCCACCGGGCCATCAGCTTAGGGCTCAGCACCACAATGATACTGCACCCTTAGAAGCATCTCTCAACAATGCTTGGAGTCCAGACAAAGATGCTAGAAAAGCATCCAAGGGAGGAGGCCACTGGCCCACTGGTCCCCTGGGTTAGAATGCTTGATACACAGGCCAAGAAGAAAAGGTCTATGCGGCTGAAGCACAGTTGACCCTTCAGACCTGGCAGAGGTGACAGTTTGTGGGGGGAGGCAGACGGGTTCTGCAGAACTTTATCCTGAGCTGACTCGAAGAGGAATATGTGTGGGAGTGCGGGGGATTGGTCTCTCACTGCTGTGCAGGCCAACCGCATAGGGAACAAGCGGGTTTATAGGGGAGGAAGGCGTACCCAGGAGAAAAGTGGACTTGAATCATAGCTGGCAAAGACAGAAGGCTGAAGACGGAGGCGAGTTAAAGCAGGAAAAAGCGGCTCAAGATGTTGGATACTTGGCACAAGTGTGGAGGAGGGGCAAGAAGCTGAGACCATCACCCTGCTCCACCCAAGTCAAGTACAGGATGGACAGCCTTTAATAGCAGCAGGGCTACCTTGGGAGTAGGGCAGCATGTGATACTCAAGTGATTAATATAGGAGTTACTCCAACTAGCATGAACTGGTTACATGAAGGAGGCAGGGGACCCACGGTTTTAGGAGCCAGAACTCTGAGCCTCTGGGTTTCCTGGAGATGTAGTCGAAGATTTGAACAACATTAGACTCTGGAAGTTGGTGTGAATGGGAATAGCCTCACATCTCGTCCCTGATAACTCCATGGACTGTGTATTAGATCGAGTAGTTTAACGACCTAGACTATTGCCGTTGACATCGAACACTAGAAACCACGTATTACACGAAGCTAGCTTTAACGCTGGAGGCTTGACCAAAGGAGTCTGGGTTTGGAGGTCTGTTCCTCCCAACTGAAATGGAGGGAATTAACTGCCCTAGAGTGTGTGGGGTTAAATGGAAGGAGGGAAGAAGCCTGGATTGGTTGTGGCTATTACTTCTGTTGACCTACGCCACCCACTATGGCTGCCTTTCAGATGAGGCCCATGAGGCTCTCTTCTAGTTCATACTTTGGTTCTTTTCCCTGGAGGGTCTTACCTCTGTCCGTTGTTCAAGGTTACTCCTTGGCGCTTACCTGCACCTGCTCCCGGCTTCATTTCTGGGGGCAAGCTGACTCTAGGAGCAGCCTGGCACACCAGAGGCCTGCCAAACAGAGAGCAACAGCCACGCTGAAATGGGGACTTGGAACAATACCAAAAGTTGGGCGTTACTCATCCACACCCTTCTGGAGGCACAAGCTCACTGTCTTGAAAAACATTTGCCACAGGCTCCTGGGCTCCTTTCCCTGAGTATATATAGTCATACCAACTCCTAGAAACAAGCCTTAGGGGCCCCATCTGATGGTCTTAACAGAGCCAAACATGGCTCAATCAAGCAAAGGTCCGAGGGGCTTTGCCACCCTCCCTCCTTCCTGTCCATCCTGCCCCCACATCTTTATAAGCCCAGATGACTTACACAAAGGAGACCAGCCCTCAGCCAGGGTGATGAAGTCCAGAGCTATACTCACCATGGCAAACTGACATTGCTGTCTACAGGCATATGAATCATTCCTATTTTTTAAAAATGGCTTTTCCAAAGCCTGACTTCTGGAGGTGCCTATGCTAGTTAAAATTTAACTAGTTTCAACTGTGTTAGCTACTTTAGCTGCTCTGGGAGTGGTTCTTCACACACAAATCCCCCATCATTATTAGCTGAGGGCTAAGTAAGCCCTATGTCATCCGGCCTTTCCTCCTCCCTCTGTACACACAGGGGAAACTGAGGCCCAGCTGAGGATGCTCTGTCAAGTTAGCCAATGCCGATTAGAACCGCTAATACCACGCCACCCTGAATGGGCATGGGTACCATCTTGGTCCCAGTAGTACGCTCTGTCCATCATCTCGCCTTGAGAAGCCGCCTGCATTGATTCATTGATGCCTTGAATAATTAGAGAGGAATAATGCTTGCACTCTTCTGACAGGCATTGACTGAGAACTGTGGGGTAGATGGACAGCTGTGTGAATGACTCATCCAGGCATTGACTTTTCCAGTAGAGGAGAAACATGAAGGCAGGCAAGCCTGACATCAGCAGGCCACTCCAGCTTTGTGAGGAGACTTGGCTTTCTGCCTTCCATTATGAACTGTATCCTATCATTGCTATGGGCTTCTAGGAAAAGGCCAGGCTGCCCCTCACCTTTTAGAACTCACTGGGGATATACTGTGTTAAGAACTGGGAAGTCCACCTTCCCAGGGCAAGTAGGGGGAGTGTGCTAAACGATGGCCTTTCAGGTGTCTGGACGTCTCTCTCCTGGGAGGAATTAATAAGAAGTCTCATGGACTCCCACAATCCTCCCACGATTTTCGATAGCCAAGGACTTACTGTTTTTATTCATGCTTGAGGTGGATCTGAACAGCTCCCCGCCCCCGTGCTTTAAGGGCCTGACCTACGGAGGTAAGGAGTCAGATAGAGCAGAAACTGGGGTAACAAAAGGCATAGAGGGTACTGTCAGAGCTCAAGCTAAAGGAAAGACATATCATGGTCTTGTAGGTATTCCTAAGACACACTGGGCTCTGTGGCATGGGGGATGCTTCGTTTGAATGATGGATGAAACTTGAAGATCTCATATCACTTTGTTCTAGATAGACTTGGGGAGACAACCGCTCTGCTGTTTTCCTCAACACTGTAGCACACAGAACTTGGGGGTGCACAGTTAGTTGATGGGGTGTGGTTCCAGTCTAAGACCCTAATGTTCTTTGAGAATGGCAATGGGCTGCTTAGGGGGTCGGGGGGGTGATACTGAGAATCGGGTGGAGCCAGAAGCCTGTTGGAACAACTCCTATGCATGCTGGGAAGATGTGCCAAGGCCGTGAGACCTTTCAAGCTCTGTTTCTACATCCTGTCTCAGCTTGGAAGCAAGGTGTCTCGGGAATTCAGGTCCTTAGCTGGTAGCTGCAACAGCTGGGATTCCATAACCTTAGAAGTGCAGAAGCCAAGAGGTCTTGAACTCTTGGGTAAGTTGTCTTTAAGTGAACAACTTAAGTGTTCTTAAGAAGTCACAGCTTCTTGAGAGAAGCTGCTGCTGCTTTGTGGGAGAGTCAACTAACATTAATGAATCCTGTCAGACCACCTTAATATTGTTTCCCTGGCCCCAACGATCCTTTGGATAGCCAACCCAGCACATTGCTCATGGCCCCTGATGTGTAGGGTTATCTAGAAGGACTCCCAAATTCTTGAGGTCTTAGTTTGTTGAAGGTGGTCCCTTTCTTAGAGGAAACTAATTTACATATGTACTCACTCAGATGTCACACAGTGCCAGGGAACGAGTGGTATTCCCCCAAGCAGTCAAGAGTCATAAGTGACTGACTTTAATGAGTGCAGACCGAAGTAGATACTCTAGTTTTTGATGAGTCCCCCTGAAGTGCTGAGATTCATGTGTTAAGCTGGGCCACCGACCCACTGGGGGAAGGGGACAAATCCCAAGATCATGATCACAATCCAGTCCTGAGAATGAAGGACAGATGTCTCCCCTTTGATGGCTTGTCAGTATGGTCATTGCCTCAGCTCCCCAAGCCTCCTGCCCCACAGAGCTGGCCCCATCTTCCAGCCAACAGTGATGCATTGAACCCTCTTGGCTTTGAACCTGACTTTATGGGTCTAGAAGTCAGACAACTAACAGAGCTCTTGTGGCTAGGCAGGTCTTTCTCTGGGCCACCTTCCTTCTGCTTTGTAACAACAGTCCTAGAGTTATGCGTGGGTTCTCTCTGGCTGTGTTCTTGGGTGGCTCGGGGTATGCACACTGGGTTGGAAGCCTTGGGGTGTAGGGGAGGCTATGCTGTCTTTCTCACAAGTTCTTGGCTTATCTACCTTAGAACCGAGGAGGAAAGTCTAGTCTTTACAGGGTCAGGGGCTGTCAGAGCTGGAATCTGAGCTTTCTGAGAACTGAGGATGCACAAATAGACTAGTCAAGCATGTTCTGTAATGAGACCTTGAACACAATGGTGGTATGATGGACATATCCTGCCTCAGGGGCAACTACCTTGTAAGCCTGCTCCCCTCTCTGTTAAGGCCCAACTGCAGGTGAAAATCCATACTTCAAGCTATCTCCCACTCCTGTGACAATGGTCCAACTTTGATCAACCACCTGTACAAAGTGGCTGAGAGAAGCACCCAGCTTTGCCATTTGTATTGCCTACTGGGAGGGAGTCTCCTATACTGGGTGAGTACTGCCCCCATTGGGTAAGAGTGGAGGGGTACTTGTGCTAGCCTCTGTCCATCACCAGAAAAGTCTCCAGTGTGATAAAGTCTCTAAACAGCAGGACAAAACGTGAAACATTTGAATCAACATGTTGAAAGGTGGGCTTCACCATTCCGCAGTGGTAATCCAGAACCACTTTAATGCTCTAGAAACTGAAGTTCTCAAAGATCCTCCAGAGAAACTGTAGGCTTAGGTTTTTTTCAGAACCTACTTTTCATAAGGGTCCTTAAGTGCTTCAACGCCCCTTCTATCCCACCACCCATGAGAGGTAGCAGAAAGGAAAAGTTCATAGAGCTAAGGAGACTGTGAATATGTTTAGAAATTGTTCTTTGAGGTGAATCCAGTCTGCACAGTCAGGATATCAGCAGTTCAAGTCGCACGAGTAGGCACTGGCAGCTTGATCCACTCGCCAACACCATTCGGGAATCAGCAGGGGCAGGTGGATCCAGAAGTAACCACAAGGCTCTGCCAATCTGCTAAAGAAGTGGCAAGACATCACTGGAAGAGCACCAGAAGGTTTTTGGTGTGTTTCTCTCTAGGAAGACATAACAAACAATGACCAATAAAGACTGGCAAGGCATACCAATATCATCGGGCATCATCCAATGTCCGTTGGGCTATATTTCTACCCTTTCCAAACATCACATGTTCTCTCAAGCATCTGTTCTAGCAAAACATCACACGCCCCCTTTCCGGGCTGCCTCCAGAAACAGACCATGTGTCTGTTCTTAGTAAAACATCCTCTCCTAAGGTGGTTTGCAGAAAAATATTACACTGACACAACTGAGTGTCCAAAGAAACCAGAAGTTTTCGCTTCAAGAAACTCACTCTTGTTTGTTACTGTCTTGTGCTCGGGCTCTGCCAGTTTTTCAGCACCCTGATTTGCTTAAGAATTAGAAAGCAAGATCAAACACAGGGAAAACAACCCTGACTTTCATGTGAGCCCTGTTTTCCCTGTTTGTAAAGTGAAAAACTGACAGCTCATGGCAGACCTGCCACTGTGCTTCCCTGTACCAGTGGCAGACATTACTAATCCATCACTGCACGTAGCTGATAGAAAGCCTTTGCCTGGATATGATAGTTCTCTTGGCAGCTCCCAAGAGTGCAAGGAATTTAGTATTTGTTGATCTCTCCTTCTGATCCTTGCTGGGGCAATGGCTCTGCTTGGGTCACATAAGTGGCTTTGATGGTCAGTCTCTCTGCCTGGAAAGTGCTCTGTGGTAGGGATGGAGGTCTGTGTCAGCATTGGTCTTTAGCTAAGTTCAATGTGGATGAGGCTGAAGGGACTCAAAACAAGAGTAACGTTGCCTGGAGTTCCTGGATCCAAGTTTGGGGGAGAGGTTCTAGGCTATACAACTGGCATAGAATCCAGTGTCTCAGCGCAGTTAAGCTTTGAGAGCATCTGACCTTGACCTTCCAGGAAGGCAGGTGATCAGGGACAGGTTCTGCCAATGTATTTAATTCAAATCACTTAACCTCCTGGGGCTCTTTGAGAAGTCCTCCCTGGGAATGCCTGCCCACCTCCCACACTGGCCCAATGACAAATGTGAAATATGATTCCACTAATGCTCACCCTGGAGAAACAATGAGATTAATGGGGCTGAGGATAAACGTGTGGGTAACATATAGGGGAGGGGTGGCCCCAAAGCAGCCACTGTAGCCATACTTTTTGGACTGCTTTATTGGGTTCTTATATCTCTACTTCCTTTCCACCCTACTCCCTTCCAACCCAACCTCCCCAAAACTAGGCAAGTGAGGAAGAAGGTTAGAGGGGAAAGAGTGTAGGTCTCTTTAGACTCCTTCCTGATGGTTAGGAACATGGAGTTCCTTGGGCCAAGTCCAATCTTCGTCATCAGCGTCATCTCCAACTTCTTTGCTCTTTGCTCATGACTACTTGACAAACCACAGCAACAGGAGCCACCAGCAGCTGGGGGAGGGAGGAACAGCAGCCTCCCCACGCCCTCTCAGGGCTTGCTAATTTATTTATACCCTCTCAAGAGTTCCCAGAATTCCAAAGGCAAACCATCTTCAGCTGGCAAAACTCACACCCCTCTAGAGCACAAGACAAATCTGAAGCAGCCCCATATCCCACACCTGGGGATAAAACAAAAACACATTCACATAACATAACTGGGTTTTTAAAGAAATCAAAATGCTCACTACAGGGCATACTACAATGTCTTAACCCAACATGGATGATGACTTCCTCAAAGCCATACAGATGAGAGTTCCTTTCAATTGCCCTTTCCCGGAGTCCGTCCCTTGTATCTCCGAAGACAACCTTATGCAGTTGGTGCAGAATTGCATATAAATGACTGGCCAGGGCATCTAGAACTTTAGGTGAGGTGCCCCTGGCCTTGTCCACCCCTGTCTATGAATGAATGAATGTCAACAGTCCACGGGCCTGGTTCTGATGGTGTCCTTACAAGCCAGGCACCTTGGATTAGGCATAAGTTGCATTTGTCAGGGCTATTTTTGTTTGGGACCTCATGCTACAAACTCCTAAGGACAGGAACAGCCTGTCACTGACTTTAGTGTTATGTGTGGGATATGCCAATGGCCAGTAGGCTGGATGAAGAGTTGAGAGGAATTTGTGACCTAATCGTCTAAGGTTAAGTGTGCCAAAGTTCATTCTGGAGATCGCTACCTTGTAATGCTTGCTTGTTTGTGTGCCAGCCCTTTGACGATGCAATCATTCCACTGTTGTTCCCATGGTAACAGCAATTGAAACCTCAGAACCAGCCCTGATGATTTGAGTCTCTGAGGTGGGAGGACCCATGTTACTTATCTTCCTAGAATGTTCCAGATGGGTACAAATGAGACATCAATGGGGGGTGACAGAGCTTTTGAGGAAAGACATCAGGCATGAAGAATACAGGGGGAAAAGTCTAGAAATTGGTGACTGACCTGGATCTGACGTGGGTGCTACCTGCAACTGTAACTCACATGCCCTCAGCTTCCAAAGCAATTCATTCTCAAATCCAGAAAACTATTCTGCCATTGGGATGTGAGCTTCTCTGAATAAGGCGGGGGAGAGTTTGGTTAACAATGCTTGTTGTAAAAAAGTTCAGCTAGCTGAGCATGGTGGCCCATGCCTTTAATCCCAGCACTTGGGAGGCAGAGAGAGGAGAATCTCTACGAGTTTGAGGCCAGCCTGTCCTACAAAGTGATTCCAGGACAGCCAGGTTTTTATACAGAAAAACCCTGTCTGGGAAAAAGAAAACAACAAAACAGAACAAAAATTCAGGTAGCGAAAAGACCTGAACTTGGACGGTGTCTTAGTTAGGGTTTTATTGCTGTGAAGAGACACCATGACCAAGGCAATTCTTAGAAAGAAAAACATTTAACTGGGGCTAGCTTACAATTTCAGAGGTTCAGTCCAATATCATCACGGCGGGAAGCGTGACGGCGGGCAGGCAGACATGATGCTGGAGGAGCCCAGAGTTCTATGTCTTCTTGATCCACAGGCAGCAGCAAGAAACTGTCTTCCGCAGGCAGTTAGGAGGAGGCTCTCTTCCACACTGGCAGGAGCATGAGCCTAGCGTATCAAAGCCCGCCCCGCCCACAGTGACGCACTTCCTCCAACAAGGCCACACCTCCTGATACTGCTACTTCTGTGGGCCAAGCATATTCAAACCATCCCCATGGGGCACCTAAGACAACTGTCCTTACCCTGCTAGTCCTGGCTGGAGAGAGAAGAAGAATGTGGTGCCCTGTTGGTACAGAGGGAACTTCTCAGCTTTAGCTGTGAGTTCAAGGTCTCTTCTGCTGGGCTCTAATTGGTTGAAACACACATGAGAACTTTCTAGACACCGGTCCACAGACCCCAGAGCAAAGCCCTCATCTAGCTTGGCAAACGTGGTTTGATTGCACCTCCGGGTGCCTCCATTGTGAGGAGCTGCTCATGTCTGCTCATTAGCGGAAATGGGATGAAGCGCATTTAGAATGTGTCCTGGGTCGTAACTCAGAGGCCAACAGCCAAGACATGAAAGTGCATGGCCAGAAAGGCTGCGTGGAGCACTCACTTACCGTGTGCGTATGTGGAAAAGATTAAAAAACCATAAACCCCTGTGAACTAATGAGGACAGATGGTCCGCGCCGTGGATGGGACGATAAATCAGGGCTTTCCCTGACCTGTCAGCCCATCATGGACTCCAGGCTAACCCCAACCCTTATGCAGCACATCCCACCCCCTCTTAATTTCCTCCTCCAGTTGAGAGCAGCTGGGGAGGAAATAAAGGAAGCCTGTGCACCACCAAGGCCACAGAGGGGCTTAGCAAACGTACAAAGTCCTGCTACTATACGTCCTGATCAGTAGGTCTAAAAAGACCTTAAAGCTTGCCTTCTTGGCCTGACCTGTATTCTCCATTGGGGCTGTCCAACGATTTGGTGGTTCTGGCCCACTCAGCTGAGCACCTTGACTTTTATGTGAAGATCCAAATAGGGACCCTTTTTAATCCTGGTTGTCACTAATGCTCTTGGATCTATTCCTCCATTGGCGTTCCATGGCTGGGGACATCGGAGACTCGGAAATAAATGATCAACTGTTTTTGGAGACTAGAAGGGTTACAGGGCTGTAGAACTTGAGACCCTGGGATAGAGACCAGACTCAATTCTATCACGGAGGATTTATTGATCACTTTTAGGATGATCTCTGAGCCAAACTTGAGAAAGGTGGGTGAGAGGGAAGGATTGTTACAAGGTAAAACTCACAGGACCTTGAGCTGTTTTTGTTCTGTCAAGAATAGGTAGGCAGAGAAGGAGACCTCAAAAGTAGTTCTCAAATGTCCGTATAAGCAGGTTAGAGGAGCCCAAAAGCAGACATATCCTAGCAAGTAATTGGTCACAGCTGTACATGTTTTGGGTCGGCGGCGAAGAGGGCACTCACGAGTTGGGGTACCAAGATGGATGCCTAACATAAAATGGAGTTTCTTTAGTCATCACAATAGGAAATATGTGTCTAGCTTCTTGCAATCACACCAGCTAAGAAAACACTAATGTCTTATGGCTTACATTGCTGTAACAAAACACATGACCAAAAGCAACTTGACAGGCAAAGGGTTTACTTGGCTTACAGGTCCCAAGTCACAGTTCATTGAGGGAAACCAAGGTCAGGAACTCAAACTGAGCAAGGGAACCTGGAAGTGGGAGCTGATGCAGAAGCCATGAAGGAGTGCTGCTTACTGGCTTGCTCCTCATGGTTTGCTTAGCCTGCTTTCTTATAGATTCCCAACACCCCAGGACCTGGACCAGACCAAAGGAGGTATTACCCACAATGGGCTGGGTCCTTCATCAATCATGAATTACAAACATGCCCTACTGGCTTGCCTACAGCCTGGTATTAGGATGGTGAGAGGCTAGGAGTGAACTCCCAAGATACCCAGCCCTTCCTCACCCTCTTGACTTGAGACAAAAGTCTGGAAGCTTAAAACAAAGGCCTTAGTGGTGTTTGACTTCTGAGTAGCAGAGACTCCCTGCTGATGGACTGGCTTAAGACTTTTTAGAGACTTAGACCCAGAGACTTAAAGAACCCCATTCTCCTGGAGAAGAGACTGCATTTTTTCAGCTTGGTCATTTTGTGTCTGTGTAGGTTTCCCTCTCCCAATAAACACATTTTTAAATTGACGCTTCTACCTGATATTTCTATACTGCCACAGGTTACACTAGGACTTTCCTGGCTCCTAACTCTTTAACTGACATAGAATTGTTCCTATCAAGACCCCTAGACTGTGTCATTTTGGGGTCTCATTTCAGATTTCTCCTGAAGACTCAACTGAGGCTCCCTCCTCTGACTCTAGCTTGTTTCAAGTCGACTCAACTGTCCTGCAGCTTGTCGTCCAGGTTCTCCATAGGAATAAGGACAATGAACCACTCCACATGTGCCTGCAACCTTACTCTTGAACCCTTCTGCCCCATTGTCCAATGCAAAGAGTAGCCGTTTGTCTTAGTTAGGGTTTTATTGCTGTGAAGAGACACCATGACCAAAGCAACTCTCATAAAGGAAAACATTTAATTGGGTCTGGTTTATAATTTCAGAGGTCCAGGGTCCAGTCCATTATCATCATGGCAGGAAGCAGGGCATCGTCCAGGCAGACATGGTGCCAGAGAAGGAGCTGAGAGTTCTGCATCTCTGAAGGCAACCAAGAAAGACTGGCTCTTCTGCGGGCCTCCAGGAGGAGGGTCTCTTCCGTACTGGGCAGAGCTTCAAAGCCCACCCCCATAGTGTGCACTTCCTTCAACAAGGCCACACCTACTCCAACAAGCCCACACCTCCTAATAGTGCCACTTCCCATGGGTCAAGCATATTCAAACCACCTTATCATTCTCAAAGTCCTCACTGCTATCCCTGGGAAAGCAAGGATACTTTCCTCTCAGCAGGGTTTTCTGACATGGTTCATAACTTCACCTTCCTTGAACACAGGTCAACAAACAATGCCAGAGCCTCTCTGGGTTGGCTCCTAAGTCTCTGGCCTTTTGAGTGTGAGTCAGGGGAATTCTGATCTGGAGATGGGTGGAGTATGTGTGTGTTGTCCGATGCAGGGCTTTGGGAGTCTTAAACTAGAACGAGGTTGACTTCCAGTCTAGTGATATGTGGTCTTGGCTTTGAGCTTTGGCTTAAGCACAACTGATATTTTTAGACAGATGCTTAAGGCTGCATGTGAGACACAGAGAGTAAAACCTAGGCTCAGCTTTGGCTGCAAGCATTGGCCAGAGATTTTTAGATCCCTCCCCACCATACACGGTGAAACCTGGATCTGTGTGTATAGCTTCCTCCCAAGATAGGCCGAGGAGAATATCAAAAGATTATCCAAATGCAATGCTACGTTTTATCAGCACGACCTAGATTTCTTCTAAAGACGTGAAAGAACTACTTGGGGACAGAGGGATACAGGTGGTGGCAGGCAAAAGGGCAGAGGGCATGTCTACAAATCATGGCAGCCCATGACTTTATGAAAACCTAAAACCACGATGCTAGGCTGAAGGATCCTATGTGCACCCTGCCAGGACCCTGTCGCATGTGAGTGAACTTGGTACAGTTGGTTTCGTGAGATGGACCGTGTCTGCCTGAGACTGAGACTTATTCAGTATAGCTCTGGTTACTAAGATCCCGGGTCCCCAAATTTAAGCTCCTCGGAGAGTTCATTCTAAGAGTTTCCAAGTACCTTCAAAGGTGCCACGGTGTCAAGTCTCATGGCTGGCAGAGGTTGCTGAGATAGACCTTGTGAGCAGGAACGAGCACGTTCTACATCCTCGTTCAGATGTGGCTCAGCGGTTAAGAGCACTGACTGCTTTTCCAGAGGTCCTGAGTTCAATTCCCAGCAAACACATGGTGGCTCACAACCATCTGTAAAGAGATCCGATGCCCTCTTCTGGTGTATCTTAAGGCAGCTACAGTGTACTTATATATAATAAATGAATAAATCTTAAAAAAAAAGAATATCAGAAAATAACTTTGACCCTTATAGAAAAGGAATGTCTTATCAGCTGGGCATCTATATGGTGGTTCATGCCTTGTAATATCAGCATTGTGGAAGGGGGAGGCTGAGGCAGGAGGATTACTGTGAGCTCGAAAGGGATCATTTGAGAAACACAATTCTGTTATTTCTACTTCATTTATACTCTAGCCACTGAAACTTCCGAGGTATCCTCCAAGGACCATTGCAGAGACTCCTTCTCAGATGTAGCTCAAACCTTGAGATAGTCAAGGTTAAACGCTTCCACATAAAGAGTCTCAACGGTATCGTGTCTTAACATTCTTAGATTTCATGTCAGTGTGCGTGGACATCTCACTGGGTAAATGAGTCAGGACACTGAGCTAATGTGCAACGAGTTGTCATAGTCTTTATTTAAGGTTTTTTAAATTTTATTTACACGTGCACACATGTGCATGTGAGGGTGCATGAGTTGGAGATCAGAGGACTCCTCAAACGTCAGTCCCTTTCCTTCTATTCCTTGAAAGTTGCCCATTCTATACAGAGTTGTACACACCAGACTAGCTGGCCCGTGAGCTTCTGGGAGTCTCCGGTCTCCACTTCCCATCTCTGGAGGTCTAGTGACATTCAATACATGCAACCATGCCTGGCTTTTTGACATGAGTTCCAGGGGTCAGAATCAGTTGTCAGACCTCTCCATCAAGGACTTTCCAGACACTGGGTCACATCCCAGGCCCATAGTGACATTCATTTTAAACATGGCTTCCAGCATAGTTGGTGATCCTACTGTCTTGCCGCATTTTCTCACCAGGAAAGAACAAGTAATGGCTGTACCAGAGACTTGAATCCCCAATATATCCCATCGCTTTCTATATTTTACACCTGAGTCTTCCTACAAGCCTCCCTTCAGTAGGAGGCAAAGACATCTAACTCCTACAACACCTTAATGACCGAGTCAGGCTATGGGTGAAGCCGTGATTCACTGGAACTAGACCCAATGGCATCAATCTAAAAGTTCCTCGACAGATCAGCTTCACCGAGGGTTGTCTGAGTTAGCAGACACCATGACCAAGGCAAGTCTTATAAAGGACGGCATTTAATTGGGGTTGGCTTATAGTTTCTGAGGTTCAGTCCATTATCATCAAGGTGGGAAACATGGCAGCATCCAGGCAGGCTTGAAGGAGCTGAGAGTTCTACATCTTTTTCCAAAGGCAGTCAGGAGAAGGCTCACTCTAGCCAGATTTGAGCATATACGTGAGAACTCAGAGCCCATGCCTATAGTGACATACCCCCTCCAACAAGAGCATACCCCCTCCAACAAGAGAATACCCTCTCCAACAAGGCCTACTCCCTCCAACAAGGACATCCCCCACTTCAACAAGGACACACCTTCTAATAGTGAGTCCACAGGGGACAAACCTGTTCAAACCACCATAACGACTCACTGGCTTCTGCCATCAGCAGACATATTTTTCAGCTTCAGACACCAGAAGGAATGTATAGACAGCCACTCTGTCATTGCTCTCCAGGGTAGACTCTTCTCAGGTGTGATGAGAAGTGATGTCACAGGCACTGGCCCTTTGTCAGAAAGAGATGCTGGAGTTCTGTTTCAGAAAGACTGAAGCTGGAGGTAATTGTTCTTCGGGAACTCTTCCAAGAGGGTGCCCAGCTGTATGGGGTCCAGCTCTGGAGTCACCTTGGTTTTACATAGTTCTGACTCTCTTGGAGAAAGGAAAACACGTTTTTAAATGCAGCGTGTGCACCTATCTGGTCTTTACAAGCAGGCTGCTGAGGGAGGCCAGGCAATAACCAGTGAGTCATTGTCTCTCAAAGTCTAGATCTTAATGTTTGTAAACTTTGTATAGAAACTTGCCAATAAAAGTCACACCCATTAATGACACCCAACATCTTGTACCGCTCAAACATTAATGCGGCTAGAAATAGGCATTCGGAACAGAGCCATACGCCACTTAAAGTTGCCCAATGGTAATGCCAGTCAGAGGGCACTCTTGGCTTTGTGTTGCTGCTCCCCTTCCAACCACCATGGACTTTACATCACAGACGGTCCAGTTTGCTCACCCACCCATTCTACTCGAGCTGCTTTTGCTGCACATGCTGCTCTTACAACAGGCTTAATGTCAGCTCATCTCGACTGTGAGTGAGGGAACAATGGTGGTATGATGTGTTCGATGTGTTCCCACCAACATGGTAGAGGGCGAAGAGTTTCCTCATGCTCTCCCCACTCAAGTTTTGCAGCTGTGAAGGAAGTGGCTGCTAGGTGGTGACCATTGCTATTTAGAGCAAGGCTCCTGTAGGAATGGGAGGGCAGCGTATCCCGGCGGGAACTGAGGGAATGACAGGTTCTGAACTAAAAGGCTTGGCGCAGACTCACAGACTGAGTGATGCGTTGAGCGAGGCCTTGGAACGCTCAGTCCCTAATGGGACTTCCTCCTCAAATTCCTCAGGGCTCAGGGAACCATGTGGAAAGGAGGGTAGAGAGATTGTCAGAGCCAGAGGTGATGTGTGACACCCAAGAGATCATCCTCCAGACACATCAGGACTGAGACACATGTGAACTCAGACCATGGCTGCATATACAGGACCTGCCTCTACACAGGTTCAAACCAGATAGGGGAGTCCCAGCACTGAGAGGGAAAGTCGACATAAGCCCCCATCCCTAAAAAAAGGTTTGGGTCTTTTTTATTTTTTAAACTGGTATTTTTGCTTGTATTTATTTTTTATTTTCTGTGGTGGTGGTGGTGGTGGTGGTGGTGTGTGTGTGTTTGTGTGCATGCCTGCATGCCAGAGCACACACATATATGTATATGTATGCACATCACATGTTCTTGATTTTTTTTTGCTTTCTTTGTTTTCCTGTTGAGAGATGGAAAGAGGGCATGGAGATGGACCTGGGAGATGAGGGGGAAGAGGGAGGACACTTTAATCAGAATATATTGTATGAAAACTATATTCCAAAAAAATATAAACCAATATTCAAGATTTTTTTAAAGCCCTGGTTTCTCAGGAGCCTTCCATACTCTGTTCCCTGAGCCAGCAATATCTTCCCTCAATGGACAGAGCATGTCTCAATTCAAACCCACTCCGACTTGGCTGAGTTTTCTGCTAAGCAGGCTCTTGGGTCAACAGGCAATCAGCTGCCTTAAGGTCAGGTGGGCCACCCCCATGCAGTCAGATGGCCTCTGCATAATAAGGTCACATGGCATGGAAACGTGGCTGTATTTGCTGCTGCTGGAGTCTAGGCATTTTCAGTTCCCAGGGGCAGTGGGTTGGTGGAGGAGTCTGCCTGTTGCGGAAGGGAACTGTGTGTGGTCTGGGAAAAGCTACTTAAGACTACTTTGTCTCTCTAGTGTCTAAAGTAGAGACAAACTCCAGTTGTAAATGGCAATGTCTGCCCTCTCCTAAAGTCTTGGCTGGGCATAAGTCCTTTTACCTGAAGCCCTAGCTGGCTTTCTGTTGAAATAAGGCATTGTTCAAAACCAACTTGCAGGGGAAGAAAGGGTTGATAGCATCTTACAGGTTATAGTCCATCATCCAAGGGAGCAGAAACTATGAAGGAACACTGATTCCTGGCTTGGTTTTCTGGCTTGTACTTCTGGCTTGCTCACTTTCCTTCCTTATACAGCCCAGGGCCACCTGCCTAGGGGATGGTACTGCCCACAGTGGGCTGGGCGCCCCCATCTACATCAATTAACAAAAAACGCCCCTACAGCTGTAGCCACAGACAAATCAGGTGGAGGTAATTCAACTGAAATTCCCTCGTCACAATGTCTAGGGCTGTGTTAAGTTGATAAAGTAACAACACTCTTAAGAACTGACTTAGGCTTACAGGAGAAACGAACCCCGTACTATGGAACACTTGGCAGATGCTATGGACATGGTATGGGGTCAGCTACCTCTAAAAGTAGACTGTCAGAAAACAGGTCAATTCCCTTGTTTGCTATATGAACAAGCTGATACATTAGTGAACAGGTCAAACATTGACACGTCGGGTACCTTCTATGGCTAAGCAGTCACCTTTGAGGTCCAAGGTAAGCTTGGAGAACTCTCTGGAATGAACAATTGGAACTGGTTGCTCTTCATTCAGCTCTGTCCTCTGGCATGTGCCTGTTGGGTCTGCTCAATCTCCGGTGACATCTATGCTGCTGCCCTTGTTAGGTACATGACGAGTGATGAGCTCGAGGGCCATCCCTTCCTCCATACCTGAACCTTTTCCTCTACAGATTTATCCAATATAAATCTACCTCATCTTTCTCACTGACACGAATGTGATACATTTTACCTTTTTAAAGAGTTATTATGGCATGACTGTGATACATTTTACCTTTATAAAGAGTTAATATGGCATGAATATGATACATTTTACCTTTTTAACATACCTGGATGGTTTCCTTATTCAGTAAGTATCTTTTTAAAAGGTACTGTAACCACTCATTGCCGGTCTCCAAACTAAGGGAGACTTTCTCCATGATGGGGTAGGGTCAGAACCCTATGTGTGGTCTGAACTGCTGATTTTTGTCTCATGGGAAACCATACTCTGACAACTTCTGGGTTACAGAGTGTACAAAAGGGACACACACTGGGGTACTAATGAGAAGGGCATGGTGTTGAAGGTGGGGGACCTAACTGCACAACGGGAGCTGATTCCTTTGGGAAAAGCACACAGTCTGAGAGGCAGGTACTTTGAGTCTCCCTGCGGCTGTCCTGATGTGGTGGGGGAGAGATGGGGGGAGACTCCTGGTGCTTCCTGAAAGCCAAAGTGCTTCCTCAATCTGCCAAGCCAGCTTCCCCATCCATGGTCTTAGCAGGGAAATGTCTGCCTGCATATGTAAGGCAAAGAAACCAGGATTTGGATGCCACATGTCGCTCCTTGCAGAAGCCTGCATCTTCAGGTAAACTCTTATTTAGATCTTTTTGGCTCTAAAGTTTAAGGCATGTGCTCACTCACTGACTCACTCACTCACTCACTCACTCACTCACTCACTCACTCACTCACTCACTCACAGGCCCTGTCCAGCCAACAGTTAACCCTGTTCTCTCCCCAGCCCATCCAGTTAAATAGCAGATTGCAGCCACTAACTGCTTACCTACCCAGGGACAGAACCAAACCAGAGCAATAAACCCAGTGGAGGCTCTGGAATGTGGGCAGCCTTATCTTCTTAGCTAAGCTCCCACTAACAGGTCATTAACTTATCGGCCCTGAAGCATCCCTGGTGGGTACATCTATCAGAACACGAGCCCACAGCCGCCCTGGCAGACCATGCCGCCCCGTTGATACTCAGCTAGAACTCTGGTGGTGGTGGCCCCCACCGGCTCGCTTTTCAACAACTCCACGTGGCACTGCTGGCTGTATCTCTGACAAGCCAGGGCATCCATCCTTTCAGGCGTTTTCCCAGCCAGCTAATCGAGTGGCATCAGTGAGAATGTTTACAGCTTGCTACCACTTAGTGAGCTTTATCAGAGCTCTTAATATCAGCCTCGCCGCCCAGGACTGATAACGGGGATAGGGGGAGGGGAGCGCGCCGGGGCTGGGAAGCCTGAGAAGCTGAAGAGGACCAGAAAACAAGATGCCAATCTAATCAGAAAGGCGCGCCCTTGCTGTTGGGATAGCAGCTCGGCCTGAGAATTAATTCCTGAACAGGGATGTCTCCAGTACACAATACCTGGCACTATGGCTCCCGTCACTCAGGCACCCGCTGTGTAGCAGGGCTATGGTTTCCATAGTGATGGGATGCCATCTTGTTTATTTACAACTGTGTAAGAATCAAGCCTGGATACTAATGCGACCTCTACCTTGGGACCTTGAATGGCGTTTGTTACACTCTCTGTAAATAAGGGATGGGGGCGGGGGGCGTCCCTTGAATAACAGTTGTGGGCCCACTGCCATGGCTAATTTATACCTACACCCAGCGCATCATCTAATCTGACCACTAATGGGTTTAGGAAGAGTATAAAGGGCCAAGACAGAGAGGAAGGACCCCCATGCATCTCCTGGTCTCCGGTTGAACTTCTGTTCAAACTCACCAGTCCTGCTGGGAGACACCTGGCACACACCTGGAATAGTAGTACACTTAGCAATGCTGTTCAAGTTGAGGGGCAGATGGTGCTAAAGTAGGCAGTGAGATCCTCTAGGTACTGACACAAAGGCCATTTGCCTGAAATTCTGGAGGCAAGAAGTAGGCTCCATGGGCCCATTTATCACTTACTGTGATAGAGGACACGTAACTGTGTACCAGGCTGTCTCCATGTCAAAGCCTTACAAATGAAAACTCCAAGGTCACCCTGTGAGTTAGGTTAGAGGAGGAGGTTCTGAGCAGGATTAATGCTGTCAGCCTTCATTCGCTGTGCCTCTATACTTCATGCAATCAAAGGAGGGTAAGGAGACAGCCGTTTCATGGATCAAGGAAAACCCAAGTTCAGACAGTCACACTTTTACAGCATCAGACCAAATGGATGCCTTCCAGATCACAGTCGTGTTAAGAAAGCTCATATCTGGAGGTGTGGGGTTTGAGGCTAAGTTGGTGGGGACTATTGGCACCAGGAAGAAACCTTAAGTTTCTTTAACCTTGGTTTAAGTTTCAACCGTCCCTGGCAAAATCATTATTGACTTGTTGAACTTGACTTAATACAGACCTTTTCTAGCGTGACTTATCTAGCAGGCGTGAGCTTGGATCGATCCCTGAATCAATCTTGGTGACACCTGAAGATCAACAGACCAGAACAAAAACAACTGTCGATGCAAATGACCTGAGCCTTGGTGGCTCGGTCAGTATTGATCAGACCTGTGTCTGGGTTCAATATTTGATCAGTGACTTGGATAGAGAGAGTCCATTTGGGTAGGTCCAAGTACAAACCTTACTGTGAAAGTGGCTCCATTAACCTACGCTCTGGTGGCCATGTCAGCCATGTCTACTTCATTTCCATACTCAAAGAGGCCTCAGGCTCGAGTGTTTCTGGGTGTCTGAACACGATTGCCTTTGTGGGTATTGGCATTTCTAGAAACTTAGCCCAGTGTTCTGAAGCTTGTTAATTACCTTCTAAGGCTCACCATGTCTACCTTTTCTGGGGTGTTGGGGGTTGTGGGGGGTGCTATAGCAGGGATTTTCTGAGGTTCAAGTCTAGCTTTGTAGGAAGGGTGCCCTATAAGAAGGGTTCTCTGGGGTGCACTAGGATGATTGGTTTCTAAAGTCCACTTGCCACAACTTAGAATTTCCCTAGTGGAGAGCCTCAGCTGAGGGGTTGTCTTGACTTAAGTGATAGGGGAAGACCCATCTGGAGTGTGGGAGGAACCTAGTGGCAACCCAGATTAAAGAGTGTGACAGAAACCTGCCTCTTACCCACTTGGCCTTCTCCCTTGCTGCTAAGTTGAGTTGTCCTGTGGCTACTGCTGACTTTGTGCTGATAGCAGAACCAGCATCCCCAGGCTTCCATCTAAGTTGCTGGAGGGCCCAGTGGCTCTCCACGCATCCTCTGGATCTTTGGCATCAGATTAGAAATTCTAAGATACCTGGCAACTACTGGGTTCCCAGCCTCTCAAGTGCGAGACAGCTGCAAGCCAACGTAATAACTTCAAATAGATTCACACTGCTGGTTCTGTTCTCTAGAGAAAGAACCCCGATGCAGGGATACCTTCCAGCGTTATGTTGGTAGTTAACTACCTGGAGGCTTAAACCACAAAGGTACACCTTGTAGCATCTATCCTTGATACAATTGACTTGGTTCATTCAGTAGCTCTTGGCTCTTCAATAACAGAGCCAAAGACTAAGCAGAATGCTGTGAAGAAATGGGGCATCCAGTCTTGAAGCCTCTCCCACTGAAGACTACTTCCAAAAGGCAGCTTCAGCAGAGAACTGAACCGGAAGCCACTTTAACCGGAAATATCCACCAACAACATCCTCCTGATGTGCCATGGCCATCTCAGTGTGCAGCTTCTGGGATCTTACTGTTGCCCAACCTCATGCCTGAAACCATCTGACCACCCTAGACTGAGATGTGTTGCAGAATAAGTGACTAGAACCATAGCAATGGTTCTAGTCAAGGTCTAGGTCAAGGTCACAAAAAGAAAGCCTAGGGGCTGGAGAGATGGCTCAGAGGTTAAGAGCACTGACTGTTCTTCCAGAGATCCTGAGTTCAATTCCCAGCAACCACATGGTGGCTCACAACCATCTGTAATGGGATGCTCTCTTCTGAAATGTCTGAAGAGAACTACAGTGTGCTAATATATAAATAAAATAAATAAATCTTAAAAAAAAAAAAGAAAGCCTAGAGACGATGGCTTAGTGACAGCATATGCTAGATTGGGTTCTAGAAGCAAAATGAGCATCAGTAGTAAGAAGTTGCAAGTTATAGTCAACACAGTTACAATGTTAATACCTGAATTGGGAACCTGGGACACTAAGTATGAAGGGAGAAGCTCAATGGAGAGAATGTTAAGAACTGTAGTTGTATCTACGTTTACTTTTGAGATTATAATCACACCATTTTACCCTTCCACTCCCTTCAATATTCTCCTCCCGGCTCTTTGTAACTCATGGCCTTTTATCATCAGTTGGTCATACATGCTTATGTTAGAGTTGAAGAGACACTGAGATCAGTTTCTGCTTAGCAGCCTCTGGGCCCTGTGTCAGAAGTGCATGGTATCTTCAGCTATGGGGACTTCCCTTCTGCCTCTTAGGAGCAACTGAGGAAAGTGTTTATTCTTAAGAAAGGGTGTGCTAAGGACTCTGAGATTCAGTCTGTCTCCACCTGACAAAGCCTTGCCTCTGTTCCATGAGGCAGAACCCTTCAGGTAGTGTCCTTGTGACTATCCTCTGCAGCAGAATGCAGACAATACTCACAAGGGAAGGATCTCCATGACCAGTCTCGCTATCAGGCAGGCCTTAATGGACATACAGGAATAACATAAAGGTCAATGTAACAGGCCATCTCATCACCAGCCCTGACTACAGATGGGTGCTATCTGTAAGTAGATACCTTATGGGGAAGCCTCTGTAAAAGGACTTCAAGGGAACCATTATCTCTGGTCATGCACTTTTCTGGAATCTTTTTCCTACCCAAAGTTGATAGGATTGAAGAATTATCAACCATCACCAACTTGGGCACCAACAGGAGGGCCATCAAGAAAAGCAGTTTTTCCAGAGCCTAGGCCTTTGGCTGAGAATTATGGGTGTAGAGCAAATGTAAGGAAGCAAGGTCTGGCCAGATGTCCTGGAATAACCAGTCTCTAACATTACAGGCGAGTGACTCTAGGAAGAGTCAGTCTGTGTCCTTTCCTGTTGCTATCTCTTGTTTGTGACATTAACATAGGAAGCTTTTATATTATCTGGAAATTCAAATGCCTTTCCTGCAAGCAAGACTTGAAAAGTAGGTGCAAGGCAGCTACAGTCTCAAATGTGACTGGGGCTGGGTCAATGGCTCTGTGCAGAAATCTCCTGAGAGTGCAGCATGCATGAGGAACCTGAGTTCACTTGGAAACTACAAAAAACTGGGTGTGGCAGTGTGCCCATAATCCTAGCTCCATCCAACAGTCAGGTGGGTGTATTAACTTAGGCCAGCATCCAACCGGCCAAATGCCTTCCTCTAAGGCCTCTGACACTGTGACATTTCTAAATCAGGGACAGAGAAAAAAGGCTGTTGCCAGTTCTTGCAAAGCAAGTTCAGTGGTTAAGGACAAGGAAGCCAGATTGGGGCTTGACCATGAGGCATCTGTGATCTAAGAACAAGATGAGGGCCAGGGCTGGAACGTATAGGGCTCTCCTCTAAAGTATAGGGAACATTCCCACTATGGCAGAGTTGTGTGGCTGTGTTCAGAGCAGAACATAGGCCATCTCCAGGCCAGCTGTGCCAACCTGCAAAAGGTTTATCCCAGCTGGATTTGATATTCTCTCAGAAAAGGGACAGGAGACGGTCCCTCACCTGAGTATCTGGTCCCGCCTCCCAGTCAGTTGTAAGCAACTCTACTTTGACTACATGTGGCCTCAGGGTCTTGGGGAGGGGGCTGGGGTATTGATGATGTGACTAGGGACTCTATCCATACTCTCCATATGAATCTTCCAGTGTATCTGCTCTCCAGTCACTCATGCTTCTGCATCAAACTCCCTCACCCAGGATCTGTCAGTAATTCCAATAGTCTCATTTACTCCCCAGTGGGGACTTGGGGGCTTTGGAATATGAACTGGGTTTGTCATTGGGGCCTGTGTGGGGTAGACAACTGCCCTCAACCCAGGGAGAACATTTTCTCAATGGGCAGCAAGAGAAGGGATATCTGTAGGCTATGGAAATAAGATGCTAAAGCCAAGACCCAGAGAGCAGCCCAACTGAGGTGTGTTAGCATCAGAAGCTGTTTACTGCCAGCCTCTGAATCCAGCGATGACATCATCCATAGGCGACAAGGATCCTCCCGGGTCTGTTGCCATGGCGGCCGTGGCACACACCCCTGTGCAGGTTGTGCTACCTGCATCACCTGCATGTGTAACCACCTGCCCACCTGTGTTATCTACATCACAGCCCTGATAAAACACATGGACCCTGAGCCATAACCACCTTCTCTCTCCCTTACTTCTTCCCCTCTTTCAATAAAGACCTCC
Organism: Rattus norvegicus; assembly: GCF_021556685.1. NCBI lineage: Eukaryota > Metazoa > Chordata > Mammalia > Rodentia > Muridae > Rattus > Rattus norvegicus. Next base: position 43,596,603 of record NC_141545.1, on the reverse strand, counting down.
CAAAGTGAGAACTGTGCTGGCTTGGCGTAATCTGTCCAGGAATATGCTGCTTTTCAACTAACAAGAGGAGTCTCTCCTTTAAAGTCCATCATCTCCTCCAATCCCCCTTCTTCATCCCCTTGCACCGAGACCCACCTGTTTTCAAATGTCCCTACCCTGAAGAGTCTTCTCTACCCAGTCATCCTGACTCAAGTCTCTCAGGGCTCCTTTGTAGAGACCTGTTCATTTTCAGGGTGTAGGGCACACCCCTACCTAGCTGATGGGAATTTGGGGGGGCATTAATCCTCCTTGGAGAAGATTATGGGCTCAGCAAATCCTAGTAGGCAGTTAGCATTGTTCAGTTCTAAAATCAAGGACAAGATGGTTCATGCTGTAGGGTGAAGTGGCTCCGGTTTGAAGCTCTATTGAGAAGAAATGCCATTCTGTGCTCAGCTCAGCATGGAGTTATAGGTAGAAACCTGCCTCAGCATTCCCACCTGCTTTGTCATAACTTATTTACCTGTTCTTGAACACCTAGCCTACTCATGGAAGAAAACCGTGAGTGACATGAGTGGCATGGTGACAGAGTCTCTTTGTAATTGCATGCTGACTTCTGGCTGCACATGACTTCTAGACACAGAGGTCTATGAAGGTCACACTATTCTCAGCCTGTCCAGGACTGCAGATATATATGGAAGCCATCCAACTCAGCTACCCTGTACTAGTTTCCCTGGGACGAGGCCTGCAAGTTATGGCTTTGGAATGGAGCCTGAATTTTCCAACTCCCTGTCAACCTTACTGAGTTTGAGCATCACTGCTATGCTCTGGATAAGTGGCATCCCAAGTAAGAGGAGGATCTGGCTTATCAATCACAGCTCTGTCTCCAAACAGGAAGAACAGAGAGGACAGGGACCAACCGGCTAACATCAGGGAAGGGTAACCTCTAGGAATGCTGGGAAAATGAGACATGGTGTATGTCTCAAGTTAGGGTATGGGAATGTGCAAGAGGTCCAACAGCACAGAAAAATAAAGATGGTCGTAGCTAACCACAAGGACAGAAGACACTAGGAAACAACCGCTCTGAAGGGGGTGGTAATCAACAAAGTTGTCGGAACCTGACAAATTCACAGTAGGAAAAGCCTCATCAATGAGAAATTAAGTAGTGTTGAATCTTAATTTGGGGAGAGATACATTGTCTGCTGTCCCCAGCTTCAGTGCAGTCTGGCCTTGAGGGCTTGATGTATACTTGAGCTTGCTTTAATGCCATTGTCCTGGCCAACAGCTGGGAGTTGTAATGCCGGTGGGACATCTCCAATAATGCCTCCCCTCTAGGGACCAAGAAGGTGAGTCTGAGTGAGTATCTAGTCTGGCTTAGACAGGCCAAGATTCTTAATCAGTTACATGAAGTTGGGCAACTTGGACCACATAACCCCAGAATTCCATGTAGAACTCCACACTATCCCTTTAAGATCCTTGTGTCAAGGTGATTGACAGTATGGTTTCTTCTTATTCAGTGGAGGGCACACCCAGAAGTCTCTTGCTTTGGTAGGGGCATGGCTCTAGCGCCAGTCTCTCCTAATTGAACAGAGTTTAGCATGAATGTTTTTCCAACCTGAGCTATCTGTGGAGAACTTGCTGGGACTTACACATGGGTCTACTATCTAGTTTTAGGAAAAAGCCATATTCTAATACACGTGACAACCTTGGGCTAACACGTGAGTGACTTAAATGGATGGTATCATGCTCAGAAGCTTAGACTCCACACTCAGTGAATGCAGGGCTAGACTGTATCTGAGGCAGCCAGGAACCGAACTGGTTGTGTCTAGCCAATAATTGTTCTAGCAAGACCTTTGCCGAGTAATTTCCAAGTACCTACAACGCCCCCTTATGAAACTGAACTGGAAATGCTTAGTTTACTTGCTTTACAGAAATAAGTGGACAGCGTACACTTCTAGGCTGGTGTTGGAGACTGGAGATCATCAACTTCTTAAACTTCATCTGAAAATTACAAGCACTTTCTACTCCCGCTGAAACTCAAAACCACAGTTTCTAGTAACTTTTATATTTCGAATAAACATTTTTTTTTTGCCTGAAAAGGAATCAAATCAATGATGGTTTAGAAGGAAAAGACATGAAGGGGTCAAAAGCCAAAGTTAAGTGTAGCATACTTTCTTAGTCGGGTCTCTATTGCTGTTGGAAACACGATGGCCAAAGAAACTTAAGGAAAGGGTTTATTTGGCTTACACTTTCACATCACCATTTACCATCGGAGGAACTCAAATGGCAGAAACCTGGAAGCAGGAGCTGATGCAGAGGCCATGGAGGGAGCTGCTTACCGGCTTGCTCCCCATGGCTTGCTCAGCCTGCTTTTCTTATAGGGCCTAGAACCAGCAACCCAGGGGTGGCTCCACCCACAATGGGCGGGGCTCTCCCCCCACTGATTGCTAAGAAAATGCTCCACAGGCTTGCCCAATCTTAGAGGCATTTCTTTTTCCATTTGAGGCTCCCTCCTCTCAGATGACGCTAGCTTCTGTCGAGTTTACACAGAACTAACCAGGGACATACCACAAATGGACTCAGCACTTGGAGAGAATAGCTCCAGCTTGCCTTTTAGCTTTGTCTGTCTTAAGAAACAATGTTGCTAACCATCAATTCAAGGCATCTCAGAAGCAACAAGGTCATGTTGATGCTGAGAGCTGAGACAGTGCAGCATACCCCGGTGGCTATAACTGCCACCTCTATAAACAAGTCCCAGTTCCAGTCTTGATGTTTGAACCTTGTAACACAGAAACTAGTATGTCTGTTTTGGAGCAGAGGAAATCTGGTTGGGCATGATCATCCCTGAGATGCAAGGATTTTCAGGTGGAGACATCCTGAATCCATCTTCCTCCTCATTCTATGACTTGGCTCTCAAGGAACAGCAAATGTGTATATGCTTCCAAAAAAAAAAAAAAAAAGCAAACAAAACAAACAAACAAAAACTTTTCCACTGCTACAGTCTGGATAGATTCTAAGCAATTCCAGAAATTCCAAACTTGCAAAGTCTGTCTCAGATGCCTAGAGATAAAAATGGTTCATCTCTAGCTGTGTGCCTTTGAGGTCTGTGGTTCAGCAAAAATAGGGAGTTGGCTGGGTGGCACAAGGCAGTTTCCTACAAGGTTTTCTTTTGTTTTCTTTTTTCTTTTTTCTTTTTTCTCTTTCTTTCTTTCTTTCTTTCTTTCTTTCTTTCTTTTTTTTTTTTTTTTACCGATAAAAGTCAAAGAAGTTCTTACAAAAACCCCATGGGCCTACCTCTACCTTGATTCACCCATCCTCATTCATCTGTTTTACGTCTCTATAAAGCTGTCTCAGAACAGCGCCCCGGCAGCCCGGCAGCCCGGCAGCCCGGCAGCCCTACTTTGGATCACAGAATGAATATTCCTCCTGCCCCAGCGATTAAGAATAAATGAGCATTAAATAACAAAGATGCCTCACTTGCTGTCTGTGGGCAGCTAAAGTCACACACAACCCCCAGTGGTCCAGGAGAAGCGAGGTAAGTCAGTTTGTCTGTTGCCAGGTAACAAGGCTTCCTCTTGAAGCTGGACCAATCCCGTGACAGCCTTGCTGCTGGGTAGCCGCAGCTGCTGGCTCCGGAGGCGGGGTGGTGGGACTTGAGCGGAAGTAGGGGTGAGGGTTGGGTGTAAACTGCTGCAGCTGTGCGCCATCATCCACAGCAGTTCTGGGTGGTAACTAACGCTGGCCACTTGTCCATATAGTTTTATTGCTTTAATCCCACCAAACCAGCCAAGGCCAGGCCATGATAATATATTTAAGTAATGAGACATGACAGCCAGGGCCTCTCGTGGTGATTAAAACACACCTAGCAGAGTGTGAGAAGGTCCCCAGAGGTGAGGGTTCTAATCCCCTGAAATCGCCTGCACTTGTGAAATGACCAGAGAGCTTGGATCAGTCTAAGAACAAAGCTGACAGTCAATTTGGAAGCTCAGAGCTTCCTGGGTAAACAGGTACCTTCTAAACAGCTCAGAAGGGAGAATTTGAGAGACAACTGGGTGTGGTTCTTGGTACACTCGGGCTGAAGTTGAATGTCATCAAGGAAAAAGAAACTAAGTCTTTAGAGGTTGAACTGTGTGAACCTCTCCACTGGGACACTAGAAACAATGTTAAAACTAAACTTTGGGAATTCACACAGGAGCGCTGAATTGATGTTATTTTTACCCTTTCCCACGACTCTCATATCTCCATCACTTCAATTAAATCTCTATTTCCTATTACATATTCACTATAAACACACATACACACACATATATACACACATACACACATATATATACACATACACACATATACACACATACACACATACACATACATATACACACACGTACACATATATATACACATATACACACATACACACACTTATACACACACATACACACACATATATACACACACACATATATATACACATACACACACATATATACACACATACACACACATATACACACATACACATATATACACATATACATACATACACACACTTATACACACACATACACATATATATACACATACACACACATATATACACACATACACACATACACACACATATATATACATATAACACACATACACACATATGTACACACACATATACACACATACACACATAGTACACACACATATACACACATACACACATATATACACACATATACACACATATGTACACACACATATATACAAACACAGACACATATATATACACACACAGATATATACATACATACACACATATATACACAGATATATACACACACATACACACACATATATACACACATACACACATACACACACATATATACACATAACACACATACACACATATGTACACACATATACACACATACACACATAGTACACACACATATACACACATACACACATATATACACACATGTACACACATATGTACACACACATATATACAAACACAGACACATATATATACACATACACACACATATATATACACACACACAGATATATATACATACATACACACATATATACACAGATATATACACACACATATATACACACACATACACACATATGTACACGCACATATATATACACACATATATACAAACACAGACACATATATATACACATACACACACATATATATACACACACACACAGATATATACATACATACACACATATATACACAGATATATACACACACATATATACACACACATACACACATATGTACACGCACATATATATACACATACAGACACATATATACATACATATATACACACAGATATATACACACATACACACATATATACACACACATTCACACATATGTACACGTACATATATACACATACAGACACATATATACATACACATATACACAGACACACATATATATACACACACATATACATATATACACACATATACGTGTACACACACAAATGCACACATACACACATACAACCTACTGAGTTAGAGTACTGAGTCCAGAGTTCTGTTCATATGTGCATGTGTTTGGGTCCGACCACGTGGGATTGCATAAGCACAGTGGGGAGGAGTTCATTCCCAGTTCACATTCATCTGCTCCCTCTACCTACAGTCATTGCCTGTAGCAATGGACATTGCTACCTAGGACATGGAGGCCTTCCTCCACCCGCTTAGGTTGACTGTGGTGTCATTGTGTATATTATATTTAGACAGCCATATTTTTAAGATTTCCTGGAAGGAGCTCCCTGCCATATCTGATTCTTAAAAATCGCACTGCCCTGTCTCCTCTGAGCCTTTAGGTAAAGGGGTGACATTATAATGAATGTATCTATTAGGACTGGGGACACCCCCTGACCCCAATCAGTTCTCCCTGCATTTGAGAAATACTCTCATCTATTAGGGGGGGCTTATGAGTGGGTGGAGACTGCACTTATCTGTGGGTCTAAGGATAAGCACTTAAAATGCCGTTTAAAACTCATGCTGGTTTAAGAAACTGGCAGGAGTAGGTGTTCTCTGGGGCCATAACATCACCAGACAAGGGTAATTAAGGACCATTTTCTAGGCTTCAAGTGCCAGGAATGAACTCACTACTGAGTGGGCCTGCCCTAGTTAGGGTTGCAGCTGCTGTGATGAAACATCAGGACTAAAAGCAACTTGGGAAGGAAAGGTTTTATTTGGTTTACCCTTCCATGGAATTGTTCATTATGGAAGGAAGTCAGGATGGGAGCCCAAGCAGGGCAGGAACCTGGAGGCAGGAGCTGGTGCAGAGGCCATAGAGGGGTGCTGCTTACTGGCTTACTCTCCGTGACTTGCTCTGCCTGCTTACTTATAGGACTCAAGACCTTCTAGGCCAGGGGTATCCCTGCCCACAATGAACTGGCCCTCCCCATCAATCACTAAGAAAATGCTGTATGGGTGTGCCCAGTCTTATGGGAGCATCTTCTCAATTTGAGGCTACCTCTCCAGTGACTCTAAGACTTGTGTCAAGTTGACATAAAACTACCCAGCACAGGGCTTTAAGACCAATTAGACAGCTATTGGTTTCTTCCAAGATGTGAGCGCCACCATTGCATCTTTGGGGCTGACCATCATTGTTGGTCATAGGTATCACAGCAGGACTGCTTGAACCTCTCTAAGTGATAAAGCAGATGTGGTCAGGAAAAGAAAGGGGTGTGAGGAAACATTCTTCCAGCCTGGACTACTAAGATGGGAGTGGGCTATCCTGAGAAGGGAAGCTCTTCACGTGTAACCAAGGGAGGTAGTTAGATCCCTTCATTACCACGTCCGTTGACTTAGCGGATAGGGGGATAGGGGGGTACAGGGGATAAGCTTACATGGCGGCCAAGTTTAAGACGTGAAGAGCTACATTCTTTGTGCACCCCATCCTTCCCCGGGATACTGGAAAGAGGAGCAAATGGAGCCACCACTCGTAAACACTTCTGGTTGACGCCGAGGACCGAGCTGCTTGAACTGAAGTTCGTGGTTGTATCTTTGACCATGAACATCTGAGATGCAGGTGGGAGAAGGCCTTTTGGAGACGAGTGAGGTAGGTTTGCGCTGGTGTACCCACTGAGCAGACTCTTCAAAGAAAGCCAGAGAGGGGAGATGCTGGGAAAATGCTCAATGGGTAAAATGCTTGGCCGCACAGGAGGTGAGGATCTGAGTTCAAATTCTCAGAACCCACGTAAAAGCTGGATGTGACAGTGTGCCCATCTGTAATCCCATGGGAAAACGGGAGGCAGAGATGGAGTCCCCAGAAGCTCCAGGGCTAGCTAGCCTGGGTCTCTAGAGGAACAGAACCAATAAGCCTTTAAACCATCCTTGAGATGCTGAGAACCTGGTACTCGGTCCTTGGATTAGGTACCTGGAGAGTCGAGAGTAGCTGCTTCTATGAGGTCAGGGATGACCGTAGTTTTTCAGTTCACAAGGTGGGGTGCTTCAGTAGTCCCAATCTGGCACCAAGAAACCGGGAAGTCCCTGGAGAGCCACTGGTGTAGCCCATTCCGTGATGTGAGCTTGGCATTTCTGGTTCTACTGTCAGGAAAGTCTGCGGCAGCAGCAGCAGCAACAATGGGAAAATAAACTCTGTAACAGAGGAAAAACTAACTTCCTTCTGAAATACCCTTTTTTTTTAAGACCTTGAGTCCTTCCCAAGAGGGGCTGCCCACAATTCCACTGTAATCAAGAAAAATATGCCCACAAGCCACTCTAAGAGAAGTATCTTTTCAACTGACGGTCCCTCTACTCAGATGACTCTAGGTTGTATCAAGCTGACATTGAACCAGCCAGCACAGGAGGCCTGCACAATCAAACAAGAGACCCTGTCTTAAAAACGGATGAAGAGCAAGGACATTCAAGGCTCTCAGATATCCTACACATCAGTGTCCTGGAGAGAAGATCCTGGCTGATCCGGTTTAATAGAAGAGAACTCAGCGTGGCGGCCATGTCTGGATGCTGTTCACTCTATAATATGGAGAGAGTAAGAAAACCAGTAAGGACTGGCCAAACCCTTGCAGGCTGGCAAGAGGCGTAGAGAGTGCTACCCCTAGGTGTTGACTCCTGCAACAGCATCTCCATTTCAGACAAGTAGTACCAAGGTGTGACCTTGCACAGAATGTCCCTGACCTGTAAAAAGTTGGGCTAGGGAAGTCTTAGTTGTGGCTACTACTGTGGCGAAGCACCATGATAAAAATAAATTAATAAATGCAAGTTTGTGAGGAAAAGGTTTTATTTGGCTCACATATTCTGAATCATGTTCCATGGAGGTGAGTGAGGAACTCAAGGTGGGAGCTCAAACTCCGTAGGAGATGATGCTGTTCACTGGCTTGCTCAGCCTGCTTGCTTATAGAACCAAGGACCACTTGTCTGGGGTGGCTCCACCCACAGTGGGCGGGGTCACCCACAATGGGCGGGACCACCCAAATGGGCGGGGCCCTCCCACATTGATGGGAGGAAACGCCAGGCTTGCTACAACCCAATCTTCTCATTTGAGGTTTCCTCCCCTCCGGTGTCTCTTTAGCTTGGGTCAATTTGACTTAAAACTTGCTAGCACAGAACAATTTGAGACAGTGTAGGTTCAAATTCGGTCTTCTGTCCTGCCAGTCTCAGAGCTCCAGTCTCATAGCGGCATGAGTAGTGAGCCAGAGGCAGCTGATAAGGGTGAGTGTCACTAGGCACTGCGAAAACCATGGAGAGATGGATGCCGAGATGAAAATCAGACAGGACAATGGGGGTAACTTAGGGTTTTAACAGACACAATGACCAAGGCAACTCTTATAAGGACAACATTTAACTGGGGCTAGCTTACAGGTTCAGAGGTTCAATCCGTTATCATCAAAGTGGGAGCATGGCAGCATCCGGGCAGGCAAGGTACAGGAGGAGCTGAGAGGCCTACATCTTCATCTGAAGGCTGCTAGAAGAATACTAACTTCCAGGCAGCTACGATGAGGGTCTTAAAGCCCACAGCCACAGTGACACGCCTACTCCAACAAGGCCACACCTACTAATAGTGCCACTCCCTGGGCCGGGCATATACAAACCATCATAGGGTGGGACTTCTTCTCTAACTTGCTCACTAATAAGTGCAACAAACAAACAAACAAACAAACAAACAAACAATAAACAAGATTGGTGTTTAGCCCCCAAGCGGAATGCCAACGTGTGGTTGGTTGCCTAGTCTATACAGGCAGGGGGAAAGTCGCACAGTGCTGCCTGTGCCTTGGGACACTTCCTCCCGGAGGTGAGGTGGCTCAGAGTCAACACAGACTCCAGGTGCAGGTGAGAAATGCCACAGCAAACTCATCAGAACTCAGAACGCTGCTGCAAGTTCCTTAAATACCCTCCACCCACACCCCACTGGTCCCAAGGAAGCATCTCTTCTAATCAGCAGCTCCAGATTGGCTAGCACTGTCTGCGCCAGCAATCCTTGGTCTCTCAGGCAGACTTCAATTAGATCCTCCTGCAGGAGATGCCTTTGTGGCTGCACAGCCCCTGGCGTTTATGTAGAGATGGCATTGAAGAGGGCTGTTCCCATCAATCTTTTTAGTCTCTTTAAAAAAAAAATATGGTGACCATTTCCTAAACCACGTTTTTTCCCTCATCCATATGCTTAGCATCCCCTAAAACCCCTGCCAGATGGTAGGGTGGGAAGAGCCTTGGCTTGCTATGAGGGTCTCCTTTGACTCCTCAGTTCATTCCTGAAAGAGCATTGCCTCCAAGCTGCATCTGAGACTTGACCGCTGTCACATGAATCTTCTTCAGTGAGGGCTACAAAACCTCAGGTGCTGCCTTTTGCGACAAACGTTATTCCAGGTGGAAGTCGTAGTCATGCGAGAGCCTCTTGGAGCCCTCCTGATGCTGGGGTTGGGGAGTGCCTTGGGAGAACCATTACCCTCAAAGTCGCTTGGTTTTCCAGATTTTGCTGAGTACCCTGCAAGCAGGAGTCTCGTGATCTTGAGCCACACAGATGACACTGGATTCCATTCTGTCTCTGGATCTCTGAGCTGTGGGTGGATCCTTACCTTCTGAGCCTCTTGTAGCTACCAGAAACGAGCTATCTCCAGATCTCAAGGTTGTCCTGAGGGTCTCTGGAGTCCTCAGCATGCCTGTACCCCTGAGAACATTGGGGACATGACTCACAAGGCATGCCTTATATCGAGATGGGGAACTCTCTTTTAGGAGCTTCCTGCCAGACCAGAGCGCCACGGGGGTAGCATCAGCTGAGGCCACCAAGAGTGATTATGAAGTAAGGCTTATAATGTCAACCCCGTGGCAAGCTGACTGTGGCACCCTGTCCCACACGTCTTCCACGGATGCTGTGTGGCTCAGTACCATCAGATAGGAAACTTGAAACATAGCTGCTGCCTTCATGCCAACATATACCCGCCTCCGTGATGACAGCCCATAGAGGGATAGAAATAAAACCAGAAATGTACCAGCTAAGTGCAGTCACATCTGGGAGATGGACCGTTCTCCCAGCTCTCCAGCATCTTTGCACCTCCTTGGGACAAAAAGAGTAAGCGCTCGGCTGGGTTAGTGAGCTCTGGTCCTAACCGCCCTTCCCAGCTGCGAGCATGCAGGGTCCCAGCACTTCCTGTATTAGATGAGGGCCTCAGCAGAGGTCAGCCAAACTTCTCTCACAGTCTGCATCCCTCCCTCTCATCACCAGAAACCTTAGATGGGCAGGTGGCCGACTCTGCCTCGAGTCTCCGTCCTGGGACCACCTTCTGCCAGGTCTGATGCTCCCGGGTGCAGGGAGAGAAGTGCACACATGTGTCCTCTCTGACAGCCATCTGTGGAGAAACGTATTCATTTCCAACCTGTTGGCAAGGTACTGACAGTGCAGGGAATCACAGCTGGTGGTGTGGAAAGGGCTGCAGGGGAGAAGCGATTTCCCAGCCGCAAGCCACCGCAGAAGGTAAAATTGAACACTTGCTTCCAATCCGCTCCCTGCCCCCACCGAGGTCTATGGGGGATTAGTCTCCCTGGGCACTGGGGCTGAAGAGCAGGGATGCTGGGAGCTAGAATTTTTGTTGCAGTGGCCACATCCAACCCAGCGCTCCCATTTTGGGGGGGGGGGCTTCCGGGCAAGCTGGGCTTCTGAAAACCACTTCCTGGGGTATTCGCAATGGACCCCAGGGCCTCCGGCATACGAGGCAAAATCTACCACTCAGGTACACTCCAAGCTTCTGACTGATTGCCTCATGTAACTGCTGGGGTCTCTCCTACTTTAGGGCTCAAATTTGCATTTACAGCTTTCTATGTATGAAAGACCTTTATTAAGAAGGAACAGAACTGCTTTAAATACTGGGTATCTTGCAAGATGAGACGGCACCCAAGGTTAAAATAGAACATAGGTGAGAGTCACCAGCTGGGGGTCGTGCATCACCTAATCTGTAACTTCCAGGGCTCTTATTAGGAGTGCGTGTTGCCACTTCTGGGGAACCTAGGGACAGGAAAACTGTCGGGTTGAGTGTCTAACACATGGAAAAGGAGGTGGGTGTGTGGAGAAGTACTGAGTTTGCACTTCACCCTTCTCTTTGAGCCATGACCCTCTTTGTTTGACCTCTGAATTCAAGGTGGAGTCAGAACCACAGATTGTAGCAGCTCAAGTCTGTTCCTTGGAAAACACTACTCTACCCAAACTTCACTCCTTCATCAACAACATTCTGTAGCCAAGAAGCCCGTTGTTCCGTCCATAGCTACTTTCCTCAGAGCTCCCCCTTCCCGATGACAGGGCTTAGGGTGTGGCATGTCCCAAACTAGGACACCTAGAGGTTTCACACGTGGATTAGCTGAGGTGGAAAGGTGTTGGACTGTGCTCCATTAAGGTCGAGGTCAGAAACCCTGTGTGGTTGGTTGTTAAGCCAAAACTCTATGCTGAGTTTGGGTGGTATTGGGCAAAGTAGGCTATGGCTGTCTTACAACCTCAGTTCACCAGGCATACGTGGGGACGTCTTGATCCCTCAGCCTCTCAGATGTGACATGAGTGAGAGAACATAAGGGACAGTGAGCATTCTAGGACTGCTAACAGTCAGCTTCTAAAATGAAGCTCTAAGAGTTCTAGACTCCGCCATTCTTACTGAGTAAGAACCACGCTGCAGCCCAATTGATTGAAGGCTAAGGGGATATTTCTCCTTCTGATCCTTTATTATGGACACAGACTGCGGAAGTCCCTTCCATGGTAGCATTGAGAATTCCTCACCCAATGTTAGTGGAATGGTGCTAGCAGGAGGTACACAGGCCTCTGGAGTCAAGCATCCTTTTTCAGCGCACTTGACAGTGTGAAGCCCTGTGGGGTCAGGTGTCTCTTATAATATCCCCACACCTACGACTAATATTAGACTGATAATTCCAAACCTGGTGGGTTGGTCTGTCTGAGGCCGGTGTGTCCCATGAGCCTCTTTCCAGACAGTCATTCCAAGATCACCTCACATATCAAAGTTGCTGCTGTTGCTCCAGCCATGTCTAGATTTCTACTAGTAAGAAGAAAAGGAATAATGTAGACGTTAGGTCCGGTTCTTCCTTCCAGCCCCATACAGACATATTCTCCCTGCAGGATAAATCAAAACTTCTTGAGTGTAATCAGAACAGAAGTTGAGATTTGTGTTCTGAGAATCCCAATTGCTCAAACACAACTGGGGAAAAAAAAGGGCTCATCTGACTCTGACCATGTCTTCCCAACTGAGCATGGAGAAATCGAGAACTTGAAGCTAAGCACAGCAGTTCTTGATACAGCAACTTTATAGCTCCCCAAACAACACAGTGGTTTGTGGGGCTTGTGGTCCAGGCTTGGACAAGTCCTGTGCCCTGATTACTTTCACATCTGTAAAATGGACACCATCACTTTCAGTTGCGTGACAGTTGTGCTTAGCACTCAACTGCCACCCCAATCTTCTAGGAGGTTGAGCGTGCCGGCTTATGCACCCCACTTCCCACACCTCAGTGAAAGCCCCCTTCCCAGAAAGAAGAATCTTCAGAAGAAACACGAGTCGTGTGCAGACATCTGGCCCTGATTTAGGAAGTCTTTGAGAGAATGATGCCTCGCAGAGAGCAACGCTTTTGTCAAGAGGCCGCCAGCATCGCAGGGACACTTAACCGCTAAGTACAAACAGCTGTCCCCCATCTACAGGATCCATTTTCAACAACTGTATACAGTAGACCCCGCTGATAATGAACTTGGGTCCAGCGAGGTGCAGTTCATGCAGCGTGCAGAGTGAAGGGTGCTGCCGGCGTCGCAAGGTGCAAATGACAATTGCAGATAGCGAGGACAGTCTCCGGCTTCTATCTCCAGACTCCGTATCTCGGGCTTGGGTAAAGTGAGAAACATCTGGACTTCTCTGCTCCAGAATTTTCTGAGTCTATAATGGAGCAAGAGCTGCAGAAAGAATTCTGGTGGGACGGATCGGCAGAGTGGTCTGTAGTATCTCCTGTTCCCTTTCCCTGCCCGAGAAGGGTTTCAGAAGTTTGGCAAGCACCTCCCCAGTTGATGGAAGAAGATCCTGGTTCATCTAGGTGTTGGGTGCCTGTCCTCCTCATGACCCCAGACATAGAAAGTGCCTGAGTCTCTCTTCGCAGCTGGCCACACAGATTATACTAAGTTGCCTGAAAGTTAAATCTGTACAGGGAGAACATGAGGGTGACACTTTGGGGCAGTTGCACTCTGTTTTCCAGACTCAGCCATCTTGATGAGAGCCACGAGCTCTTACGCCTTTCAAAAAGGCCACACGGGAAGAACCCTGTGGCTAACCAAAGAAGAAGCCTAGCACAGGGAGAGTGACAGCAAGTTCAAGCCACACAAAATCCCAGTATGGAGGACAGGAAGTGGGCACCAAGTCCCACCTCTGACCGAGAAGCTATTTGCAGTTGGTTTATGCAGGGAGAGAGAAATTGGTTTTCTCCAATGGGGTGGCACTAGGTATCAATCAACCACATCCCAAGGAGGGTCCCATGCTCTGGAGTAGTTGTCCAATACGAAAGAGATTCTGTGTTTTGTGTGTGTGTGTGTGTGTGTGTGTGTGTGTGTGTGTGTGTGTGTGTGTGGAGGGGGTTGTTGGTTGGTTGGTTGGTTGGTTGGTTTGGTTTGGTTTTAGTATCTTTTGTCTTCTTGGATGTGTTTTTGTTTTTTGAGAAACAGGAAATTGGGTGGGTAGGGAGGTGGAATCTGGGAAAGAACTGGGAGGAGAAAGAATACCATCAAAATATATTGTATTAAAAAAAAAACTTTAAGTCAACAGAGTCCTGTTGAGCCAGGTGTGATGGTGCAAGCCTTTATGCCAGCACTCGGGAGGCAAAGACAGGCGAATCTGAGAGTTCAAGGACAGCTTTGTCCACATGTGGAGTTCCAGGCAAGCAAGGACTACATAGTATGAAACCCTGTCTCAAGTGAAAATCATTTAAAATCATTAATCATTAGATCATTTAATTTTTTAAAGGAAACAGATGCAATGGTTCCCACCTCACATCCCAGCACTTAGGAGGCAAAGCCAAGAGAATCATGGGTTCAGGGCTAGCCTGGGCTATGAAGCATAGTAAGATCTCATCTCTAAACATTGGATTACCCAATATTTAAAGTTTAGATTATTTGAGCCATTTAAAGGTCCTTTCTCAAAACTAGGTGTGGTGTCGAATGCCCTCAATCACAGCCCTCACTTGGGAGGCAGAGGCAGGGAGATCTTTGAGTTGGAGGCCAGCCTGGTCTACAGAGCAAGTTTCAGGGCAGCCAGGACTATTCGGAAAACCTGTCTCAAAAAAAAAAAAAAAAACCCACAAAAATAGTATAGGACTGTGATAATTTATATATGCTTGGCCCCGGGTTTGGCACCATTAGGAGGTCTAGCCTTGTTAGAGTAGGTGCGTCACTGTGGGCATGGGCTTTAGACACTCATCTTAGCTGCCTGGGAGCCAGTATTCTCCTAGAGGCCTTCAGAATAAGAGGTGGAACTCGGCTCCTCCTGCACTATGCCTGCCTGGATGCTGCCATGCTCCCACCTTGATGATAATAGTCTGAACCTCTGAACCTGTAAGCCAGCCCCAATTAAATGTTGTCTTTTTTTATAAGAGTTGCCTTGGTCATGGCGCCTGCTCACAGCAGTAAAACCCAAACTAAGACAAGGACCTTCCTATTCTGCCCATGAGCTTCTGTATCTCATCATCAACATCATCACCATCATCACCATCATCACCACCATCATCATCACCACCATCATCATCACCACCATCATCATCACCACCACCACCATACCATTATTATTATTATTATTATTATTATTATTATTATTATACAATGCTCCTTAGTAAGCCTTATTGATCCTGGAGACAGTCTTTCTTTCTTTTCTTTTCTTTTTTTTTTTTTGGTTCTTTTTTTCAGAGCTGGGGACTGAACCCAGGGCCTTGCACCTCCTAGGCAAGCACTCTACCACTGAGCTAAATCCCCAACCCCCTAGAGACAGTCTTATTGGAGTTGAATACTGCCCAGAGCCAGGCAGCTCAGTGTGAATCCTGTCAGAACACTGAATGAACACTGTGACGTTTTGAGAGGGTTGTTGAAGCAACTTTGCCAGCTTCCTCAGCCTTATTTCTTTACAGCTTGATTCAGTTAGTCTTCCGCTCTTTGAGATTAAACAGTAGGCAAACCCTTCCCCAACAGGCAGAGAACCACCGTGCCCTGGCATTGCAAGCAAAGCATTAAATGCTTTATAAACATAAAATACAGAAATGTCTTCAAAGAGGGGGACTTCCTGGCCCCTGGCACACAGTCTGGAGGTATGGCCTAAAAGCATTCTTGGGTATAACTATAGTCTCTGCACAGGGGAAGCATCTTGCCTCAGCTCCACTTATAACCTCCTGTAAGAACACGTTTAGATCCGTAACAAATATCTCAAGTGTCCACTATTCCATGAGCCATTGCTCACTGGGTAAACCTCATTCTACTAGACTTTTATCTACAACACATCCCTGAGACTTATAATCACATCCAACCAGCTTTTAAAAAAAAAAACAAAAACAAAAACAAAACAAAAAAACAAAAACAAAACAAAACAAACAAACAAAAAAACCCTCTGTCTCCAAGTCTACTGTCACCTTTCACCTTGGCCTTCTGTCTTTGCACTCTGGAGGGTCCTGCATGGGTAAGGCCATTGCTTTCCTGCTGTGTCAGAATAGCGAGTCCGGTCGGAGCAAGTCTTCACCCATTTGTGATGCTGTGTGTCCCAAACCACCCAAGACTGGGATTGCTCTAGGTTAAGAACCTGGCTCTGCGGTCCCCAGCTCCGAAAAAAAGAAAAAAGAAAAAAAAAAAAAAAAAAAAAAAAAAGAACCTGGCTCTGTGGTCAATGCTAATCTTCAGGGTAGGGTAACCTTCTGCTTGCTCTGCTGGCTCCTGGAAGGCTTCACTGTTTTTTGCTTTAGTGGGATGTGTTCCTCGGTGCGCCTGTCTGACTTTCCTATGCAGGAAATATACTTTATAAAAGTTTTTTCAGCTTCGTTTGGGTGGGACATGACCAGCCCTACTGGGTTGTCTCACAGAAACTGGACATCTTTGGGTCCAGCTCCTGAACTGATCTTACCGTGAACAAGAGGTAGAAGAAGCAAGAGGTGGACATGCTTTCTTCCCAGGGGTCAAGCCAGATGTGGGGTGCTGCAGATCTGTCTGTCTTTGACCATAATTGGTGGGAATATTCATCCACTACCTATTTCTAGAATCTTTTCTCGGATGCTGTGGCTTTGGTTTGAACCTGTCTTGGGGGGTCAGATTTCTTGACTTTAACACTTCATTCTCTACAAACTCTGGCTCTGGCCACTGACCTTAGTTTTGTTTTTTTGTTTTTTTGTTTTTTTTTTTTTATTTCTGGCCTGAAATAGTCTGATTATACCTCAGATATCCAAACTAACTAGATGGTTAAGCTTCCCCAAGTCTGTGATTAGCTTGACCAGATCCAATCTTTGTCCCCGGCTACTCCTCTCCAAATGGGATAAAGCCCGGGTTCAGGGGGAGGCCACTTGGAAGGGACTGCCTGCCACCATCCCGTGTCTCATTCTTCTCCTGGTGGCTTGGCATCACCAAGATGGAGCCTCCACGCCCTCAGTCAATTAGTCTCTAGACTGGGATGAAGCACCAGAACAAAGCTAGTCTCCGCTGCTCGGCGGCGGCGCAAGGGGACCAGCGAGATTCCCCAGCATCTGGCGCTAATGAGTCTGAGGACTCCATCCAGGGCGCCCTCCCCTGCCTCAACTCCCCATGGAGATGATTATCCCGTGTCTGCCACTTTAAGGGTGGAAGCATAGCCACTCAGATCCTCTAATGAGAGTTGGCAGTGGCTCCAGCTTCTGCCTTTGGGACGGAGGGGTTAGGCAGGCGCTGAGGAGTCGGCCATCTCCAGAGCGGCTGCTCCCTGACCCAGGAGGACAGAAGTCTGTCTCGCCGCCTCTTAGGAGGGGATCCCGGTCCCGAAGAAGAAAGGGGAAAGGGGGGCAGGGTGTTTGTTTTGCGTCAATGGAGAGAGGAAGGATTAAAGTCAAATGGTTCAATAATGAGCCACAGGGGGTCGGGGATCCCAGACTTGGCCCCTGAGGATGATCTGATGGGACAGGGTCTCTGACTCCAGACCCTGTCCCTGCTTACTCTCTGGACTAGAGAGCTGAGTCATGCAGTCTAAAGTGGGAGTCTCTCTCCTGGCTCCCTGAGCATCCTTCCCCAGCCCGGCGACCCATAATTGCTGCCAAGGTCTGACTTCCCCCCAGCCAGAAGTGAGTTCTCCCTTCCTCCCTTTCCCATCACTCAAACACATAAGCGTGGGCTTAGGGCAGAAGACACTGCTTAATTCTTAGAACTCCCTCCATCTCACAGCCGGCCTTTCAACCATTTGGTTTGTAGCTCTCCCTAAAGCTTGACTTCAGATCTATCTGTGAACTCATCTCCCGCCCCATCCCACCCGACTCAACCCCAGGCATGCAACTAGAAGTCAGAAAGTCCTTCTATGTGTGCCTTAGCACAACAAATCCATTTCATGCCTCCTGAACTTCAGTGAGTATGTGCTGATGTGTTCGTTCAGACCCTGGCTCCTTTCAGGATGTGACTCTCGGCTCTTAGACTCTCAGGTTCTCCCTGCTTTCTTTCCTTCCAGATGGCTGAGGAGGCAGAACAGCATTCTACAGCCCATCTTGCTTTATGGGCACCAGCGGGCTGCTCAGACTTGGCACTTGAGCACCTAGTCTTTGAGAAGATTTGTCTCCCACGGAGGAAATAAAATAGAATGGAGATGAACCCTGGCTGAATGCTGACCTCCTGAATGGTATCCGTGAGGGTCATTTCAATCAGCAGCGGTTCGTTGAGGGCATGGATGCCGCCTTGCCTGTTCAGAGTGGAATGCTTCGTGCTGTCTGAATGAGGCAGGCATTCTATGTTGACACCCTGACCCTGCCTGACATATTTCCTGGCTCTGTTCTGTGCTGAATCATAATAGTGGCTTGGGTGGTGACTGTCCCTTTGCTCATGTCTCTTGTATACTGTAGGTAAAGGTAACCCAACTCCATGTGGAGAGGCCCATGTCTCCAGATGTCTGTTCTCTTGGTAGCTATAACATTGGGTGCCTGTCATTGTGACCACTTCTCTGCAGTCACTTTAGCCTCAGAGACACTTTGAGGCTTGAATGGACTGCTTAGGAAGGGACGGCATGTTTCAACATGGCTTTGACTGACATTCAGAAGGTGGTAATCCATCTATAGACTCTGACCATGGATCTTTAGTGCTGCAATATAAGAAAGATGTCTGTTCAAAACCCAGTGGCTTTGCTCACTGACAGGAGCATTGTTACAGCTTAAAACCCTCTCTGTAGGCAGGGAGTCAAATCTGTCTAGTAGAGGGTTACCTTTGTGGGGTTCTGTTGACCTAGCCAGTCTTGAGTTGTCTTCAATTGGACTGACCTCCTGGAGTGTGGGTGGGTAGGAATCTCTATGGTCAATGGGCCATCTTGAAAGGCTAAGAGCTTTAAGCAAGAAAACAGACAAGCGGGGGGGGGGGGGGGTTGTATCTGGACACTGAGATGCAATGCCTTCCCAGTATGCTATAGGATAGGATAGGTGATACCTGCTGAGGATATGGACTAGAAAAGTAGTGGCTATGGTGTTACATGCATGTAATTAACCCTGCTGTGAACAGGTAAAAAAATGTCAGCGACTCAAAGTGGTCATTGGGTACTTCTTAAACTAGACTGGATTCTTTGACCTTCTGGCAAGGTTGTTAGAGGACCTCCATCTTCTAAAAACTTAGCTCTCTATATAGCTCATCTATGTCATCATAGATTTTTCACAGCATATTTTAATAACTGTTCAACCTCTCCTCCTGCCCACCACCCACTATAGGCAGTGGAAGAGAAAAGTCATTAGGATATGGGGGAAGTGGACTTCTTTAGTCATAGTTCTTTGGGGACGAGCTCAATCTTCGTCAGCAGTTCAGTCCCATAGCAAACACCAAATAAAAATCAGTCCTCTTCACAGGCAGACACCACACAAGAACCAGCAGCTGCAGTTCAGTCCTCTCAGTAGGCAGACATCATTCACGAACCATCATTCACGAGCAATCTAGTTCAATCCTGAAGAAACCACAAGGCTTGCCAACCAACCTGAGGCTGCTGAAGCATCAAGAAGTCTCAGGTACCTCATGAACAGCTTCTCTCAATGTGGGCATTACCACATGCAGAGCTCAACAATGCTATGTAAGGTGAGCCAACATGTGTGCGTCATTAGTAAAGAATAGCAAGGGGGAACAAAACAAACCGAAGTTCCCACTCCCACTGTCTATGAGGTCATACCTATACTCCATCACACAGCCTTTCCTATGTTTGCTGTATCCAAACATCCTCTCACCTGTATCTGCTTCAGGAAAACATTCTTCCACGTGTCTGCTTTAGCAAGACATCCTTTTAACTGTGGGCCCCAGCAAAACATCATTTGACATAACTGACTTCCCAAAGAAACTAAGTTTCCAGTTTGGGTGTCTCTAGATTCAATTTGCATGTTGTTAGTGGTTTAACACAGAAAAAGCAAGACAAATTGGGAACACTTCTTCATCAGTCTCCAGTCAAGCTCCTGAGATGAAGCCATTACTGGCTGATAACCTAGAGGTGTCCTTCTTCTGGGGACAGCCCTGAGTTTTAGCCCTAGAATGAGACCTGTTCATTACCTCTGCACTGGATACTACTGATTGGTTACAGATACCATGGCCTCTGAGAATACAACTATAGCTTAACACTGAACTACAAGACACAAGCCATTGAAGAGCTGGATAAACAGGCTTAAAACCAGACTGAAGCTGAAATAGGCAGGTTAGTGGGGCCACACGCCTTTGTCCCAGGACTGTCTCCCAGGGCCAATTGTGGACACGTAACATTGTCTGGAACCATAAAAATTGACTCAGATAACAATGGTCACAAGACTTGATGATTATTAACTCTCAAGAGACCAGTGTGTTCACAATTCAGTTATGCCTTCTCCCCAGGGAGGATAGAAATCCAAAGTTAAAATATCCCTAATTTCTAAATCTCAAAACAGATGGAGATGACAAAGGTTCAGTTCTGACAACTTAGAACCGACCAACACACACAGTAAACCTGAGACAACTGGTCAACCAGCCAGGCTCCATCCTGCTCTGTACTTCCCAGCTGTGTAGTGAAATAAGAAAGGATCTTGGAAACAGACACAAAGCAGGAAAAGAGGTAGACATGTTCATAAAATAAAGGAACTATGTAAATGGTAGCTCAGGAACTAGGGCTTTCAGGAACCTCACTCATGGGCCCCCCAGTACTTTTGAGTGGCATATCAGGAACTTGATACCCACATTTGAAATATTGTAGGGAATATTGCAGAGAATGAGAAAGTCAATGAAAGCCAAGAGGGATGCATATCTAACCCAGGGGTCTCATGCTCTGATGATGTTGATCCCACTACCCAGTCCTACTCCTAAGTGGGTGCATTCCCAACTGAGGGCAAAGAAATGGATTTCAACTACATATTTGATTGATGCCTTCTGCTTTCTTATATTCTCCAGTGACCAGTGATTAAAACTGGAGAGAGCAAGAATGGGCATCCAGGACTGTGAGCTATTTTAGATGCATTTGACAAAGCAGCCTTAGCCAACCCCACAACCTGCATGCTGAAGATAGGATTACCTGTATAAAGACCTGAGTAGAGGCAAGAACATTGGGAGTGGTGTGTGTGGGGGGGGGGGGGAGTGTCCTGTCCTGTCATCACCTTCTGGGTCTACATTAAAATGTACATGTCCTTAAGAAAGTAAGTCCCGGGGTTGGGGATTTAGTTCAGCAGTAGAGCGCTTGCCTAGCAAGCGTAAGGCCCTGGGTTCGATCCCCAGCTCTGAAAAAAAAAAGAAAAAAAAAAGAGAAGAAAGTAAGTCCCTCTTAACTAAATCTCTATAGGATTGCCCACCAAGAACTGTCCTGTATAACTTTTATTTTTTAAAGCCATTTTTAATGGTGGTTCTTAAATGCTCTAACCTCCCTTCTAGCCCACCACCCACCAGAGATAGTGGAAAAGAAAGGATAAGGGAGAAGTTGAACTGTTTAAAAATGATTCTTGGGAGCAAATCCCACCTGTGTTATCAGTTCACAGGTCAGCAGCTGCAGCTCAATCCACTCGCAAACACTTCACAGATACACCAGCAGTCCAAGTCAAGTTTAGCTGTATCGGGATAAGAGCAGCTAAGATATCCTGTAAAGTCTGTTGACCTCTCAAGATAGTACCGCCTGTCGGACTGCTTGTACAACACAGGAGTCTGTAGGGATTCTGGCCATTGTGTGACAGGCAGATCTGATGCGAGGTATTCATAGCACAATGCCCTTGGATTCACTGAGCTGACGATGCAATATTTGTCATTGGTGCTGCATTCCAGTAAATCTGGAAGTCCTCAGAGCAAAGGGCCTGGCTTTAGGGATGGGAAGTAGATGCACAGGTGTGAGTTAGGGCATTTCCTGTGCTAGTATTTCTTTTCTTTTTATAAATTTTTTATTATATATTTCTTTACTTACATTTCAAAGGTTATTCCCCTTCCCGGTTTCCTGTCCATAAGCCCCATTCCCTCCACTCCCCATACGGGTGTTCCCCCTATAATCCCCCTATTCCCCTCTCCCATATTCCCCTGCACTGGGGATCCAACCTTGGCAACACCAAGGGCTTTCCCTTCCACTGGTGCCCCAACAAGGCTATTCTCTGCTACATATGCAGTTGGAGCCCTGGGTCAGTCCATGTATAGTCTTTCAGTAATGGTTTAGTCCCTGGAAGCTCTGGTTGGTTGGCATTGTTGTTTTTATGGGGTTGCAAGCTCCTTCAACTCTTTCAATACTTCCTCTAATTCCCCCCAAGGGGGTCCTGTTCTCAGTTCAGTGGTTTGCTGCTAGCATTGACCTCTGTATTGGACATGCTCTGGATGTGTCTCTCAGGAGAGATCTATATCCAGTCCCTTTCCGCATGCATTTTTTAGCTTCATCAATCTTATTTAGTTTTGGTGGCTGTATAGATATGGGCCACATGTAGGTCAGGCTCTGAATGACCATTCCTTGAGTCGCTGCTCTAAACTTTGCTTCCATGTCCCCTCCTATGAATATTTTCCCCCTTTTAAGAAGGAGTGGGAGAACCTGCATTTTGGTCATCCTTCTTCTTGAGCTTCCTGTGGTCTGTAGATTGCATCTTGGGTAATTTGAGCTTTTTGGCTAATATTCACTTATCAATGAGTGCATACCAAGTGTGTTTTTTCTGTGATTGAATAACCTCACTCAGGATGATATTTTCTAGTTCATTCCATTTGCCTATGAATTTCATGAAGTCATTGTTTTTGATAGCTGAGTAATACTCCATTGTGTAGATGTACCACATTTTCTTGAGTACCTGGCAAGATGGCCCAGACAACCAATACATGAGAGGTGCCAAAGTATTTCACTGGTTTGGACAAATTTTGAGAATCTGAATATCCAGTTCAAGTTTATTTTGCTTCAGCAGAGACTTCCAGAATGCATTTATTTTGCATGGCATGCAATCATGGTCCAGGGGTTGAAATAAATATTGGAGCAGTGGGATAAGAATCAAAGTTACTTCATTTAAATTCTCCCATGATTCCACATTTGCCTGAAGGTGGTATTGGCAACCTTTTCAAGAAGGGCCCCTCAACTGAGGGAGGAGCATCCCTCAACAGATTCTAGGACTAGAATCTACCTTTCTCTCTGAAGCTTCTGGCTTCAAGGCTATGTCCAAGAGACTCTTGCAGCCAGACTCTTAGCAGCCTCACTACCCAATAGTCTGAGCACTGAATTCCTGGAGGTCCAATTAGAATTTTTTTCCCTAGAGAAAACCTGGAACCTCAGCTCCTGACACTATGGAAGATAAAGAATCCTCCCATCAGATGCTGGGTGTGTTCTCTCAGACTGTTTCTATAATATTTCTGTGGAGCAGGCTTGGTGGGAGCCTTCTGACTACCAGGGGGTCCTTTCTTGATGTTGATGCTATTGTGAGAAGTAGAGACCCATTCCATTGCCACTGAGTTTTTAACAGACCCCAAGATGGTGGTCACAAAGTTGAGCGTCCTTCGTTAGCCTTGGTCAAATACAAACTTGACTTGACTTCAAAGACTCCAGCTGACATGCGCAACACAATTAACATGGCAGTTGGCTGCAAAGAACACTCAGTTGTATGGAGGTCAGCTTAAAGGCCATTCTGGGGGCACCCAAGAAATTCTCTGCATTAAAGACATCACAAAGGGGCTTGTGCATGACTCTAAATCATACCCAAGGGTATCTCAAAGATTCCTTGGAAAGCTTTGGAGGCAAATCTGGGGTTTTCTCTTGCAGTGAGCATCCTTCATGCTCACTGCCACAGTTTGGTCTGAAGTCTATGTTAGTATTTTAAAATAATCTTTGCTGCAACCATAGTGAGCCTAGAACTCAACTGCAACCCCTCGCTCCACTTCACCCTCCTGGGTTCTCGTTTATTATATACCCACACCCTGCCCCTTGAGAATCCCTGCAGAGCAAATGCTGGACATCAACTTTACTTCTACTTTGGGAAGAGTGTGTGTGAACGCCTCCTGTAGGTTTGAACATACCCCCCTCAGGGGGACTTGGCATCTAATGGCTTTGAATTGGATGTGACCAAATTCCTGGACTTCATCTAACATCTCAGTCACACCTCAAATCCATGTGTGTTACCCACAGTTCAAGTAGGACCTAAATGTGGACAATACATGCAGAGCTCAGCTGATACCACATGCCCACTGAATGTAGGTTTTTTTTCCTTCCTGTTGTAGTTATGCTTCTATGACTGACATAAGCACAATGACCAAAAAGCAACAAGGGGGAAAAATGGTTTATTTCATCTTAAGGCTTGTAACCTATCATCCCCGGAAATCACGGCAATACTCAAGACAGGAATCTTAAGTGCAGTAACTGAAGAAACTGCTAGATAACTGGCTTGCTCCTCATGCCTTGTTCAGCCTTCTTATGGGGCCCAGGAGTGAGCAGATGGGCCACAGACTTGCCTACAGAATAATCTAGTAAGGGTGTTTTCTTGATTGCAGTTCCTCCTCTCAGATGATTCTAGCTTGTGTCAAGTTGACCCAAAACCAGCCACCACACTCCCCCTTACCACTATTGTGTTATGTCTCTCATGTCTACTTGCCAATATCCTTAGTCTCTATGGGTCCCCCTGTGTCTCTAAGGTGGTCCTTCCCAAGTTCTGATCCTCTGCTCTCAGAACCAGCCATGTAACTTAAGTTGTTCTTTGAATAGGCCCTGCCCACAGCTTGAAGCCTGGGGATACTGGAGGATTCCAATCTTGTAGCCCAACAGAGACATGAGAAGGCTCCCGTCACTGGGCACCGGCTTTGTATGATGAATCTTAGGCAGCACTAGAGGCTTCGATGCAGTGGCTGTGGACTTGTCTTTAAGCTCAGGTAGAATACTGCCTCCTTCTTGTTATTCTTCCTAGCTACTTATGAGTGGATGAGGCTGTCCAATAAATGGAACCTTCCAAACTTGAAGGTACAGTATAATGCAATGGCATCTTGCTTCCAGATTGAAAGAGCTCCACATAGGAAACTAAAAGAAAAGGCTCTTTTTATCTAAATAGTAGAGAGTGCTCAAACTAGAGTTTGGGGGTAAACATGCTCCCTGCTGTGACTGCCAGGAGCCTTCTATATGTAGCATCCCTGTCCCAAGACTGTGTTGGTTATGCTGAGGGGGCACCAAGTTTGTTCCTGAAGGAAGATAATAGTCTACTTGAAAGTGTATGGAACCTTCTGGTAGAGGTCTCTCACCTCTGAAAGCAGAGAGTCCAATTACCACAGACTTCCCTGCCGTGTGAAGATCTTGACAGCCGTTGCTCTACCCCCATTAATGGTTCCCCTGACCTCTGCACATTTGAAACATTGCCTTTACGAAGTTGTGTTTCTACGCCCACCACAATGAGATTACACAATACCTGCCTTCATAAAATCCACCACCTGGCTCATGAGGATGCATTAGCAAAAGACAACTTACAGTGGGGACACTCAATGTGTAGTCATTCTGATTGCTAGCCACTGTATGCTGCTGTCCATTGCAACTCACGAGATGATGAGGTCCTTGAAAGCTCATTCTGCTATCTTGATCCTCTGGAGTCTGACTACTTGGTTGTTATAACTACAGATTCTTGGGTGGACACGGAGGGTTTATAAGAGGTGAGTAGAAAGGAATTAGGAGGTAGGGGACATTTAACTGCCCTGAAGATGAGACACATCCTCAAGAGTAGATATCACCAGATATGGGACCTTCTGTCAGGTCCTGGGTCATGGGACCTGTCAGTATCAAATGTCTTTGAACTTACTGAGGCACAGTTGAAGGAGGTAGCTGCAATGTAGGGGGGTAGGACATTGTGGGGGCTGAGATCTAGCAGTGATAGATGGTAAACAAGAAATTTGAAAGGGGCACAGGAAGAATCCAGGAAGGACAAACTCAAGGACAGGAGGGCTACTGTTCTTAGTGTTGCTTTCCGATGCAAAAGGTGCCTTATTTGTGAGACAATATGGATAGACCTCCTCTCTGAGCTCAGAGCAGGCCATGTGGTGAGCCTTGGGACAGTGTCGAGGATCATGCTGGCCAGAGAGGTCAGAGCTTTGTTGCTAGGTCTATGTCTGATGGAGGCTTGGTATGTGTACCCCATGTTGCCCATGAACCCCATGTCCAAGTCACTTGACACTACAGTGTCTTCACATATGCAAGGTAATGTTATCCAGTGAGGATGGCACATAAGGACCATGGATGGGTATGACTTTTTTTTCTTTTTTCTTTTTCTCTGAGCTGGGGACTGAACCCAGGGCCTTGCGCTCGCTAGGCAAGCGCTCTACCGCTGAGCTAAATCCCCAACCCCTGGGTATGACTTTTAATGAGGCCTTCAGCTTGGTTGGTCTTTCAGGTATCAGGTGGGCCCTGCGGTGTTACCTGGTCATGCCAGCTATGCTGAAATTTGGACATTTCATGATTGCCTAATAGAGGATGTGGGAGGGAAAGGTTTCAGAGCCTGGCCTTCTCAGGTTTCTCAAGGATAAGATCTAGCTAGTTGCGAAGTCTTGCATGGAAGTGACACACATTTACTGTGCTATCCTTTTTAGCAGGGGTTGGGGGGTATATCAGACATCTCATTCTGGTGAAGCTGGGAGAATTGGTAATTGTCTTTTCTGTGTGGTTCCTGTACTGGGTAAATGTTTTGAGATTCTAAAATATTTTATTTCCTCTAATTGCATTAACATGTGTTCAGTGGGGGAAAGTATCAGTTACTTTTTCCATTGCTGTGAAAAGTTACCTGGAAAAATCAACTGGAGGAAGGGCTCTGCTCGACAATTTTAAAAGGGATAGAGTTCACCACGATGGGAGAAAGCTGGGTAATAGGAGCATGGCACAGCTTGTCACACTGCGTGATTCCATGCCCGTACCTTCCCTTAATGGACATCTTGTGGCTCTGTTATCTCTAGCATCCTGGGTTCTGAACTGCAACTTAGGATTCAGCTTCTTAGTTTAGCAAACTGACTTCTGAGAGGGTTGCCTTTCAGACACTGACTCTACAACCCCCCTCCACCCCCTGTTGTCCCTATAAGTCAGTCAAGTCAGGTATGGGTACCAGCATTCACTGACACCCTTACTCTTGAATCTTAGACACCACTTTCCTCCTAAGTTCACTTTTCTAAGCTAAACACAGCCTGGCTTCCGACCATAGTTACAACAAGACTCTGTGAAAGATTTACCTGGGCAGCTGATGTCAACAGGAACCTTCTCCCGAGACATTGTCAACTTGGGAGCTTTCCTCTCAGATGGATTCACTCTTTTCACAAGGTTGGAAGCATTAGTGGTTTGTGTCCGACCCCAAAGGCCCTTGTTCTGTTGTCTAAGAGGACAGAGACTTTCTCTTTTGACTGCTTTCTTTTATACCCTTGCTACTGCAAGGCATCTCAAAACATGCTCAACTTTCCTTCCCTGGGTGAGCTTCACGTCTCTGTGCTCTGTGTGTCTGAATGTTACAGCCTGAATGACATCCTGTCTTGGAATTTTAATTACCAACCAAATCAGTGCCTGACTTTTAAATTCAGCCTCCGTGAGTTCTCATGACTTGGGGAAGAATGAAAGAAAAGTTGTCATCAAAATGTGGCCCACTTTCCAAAAGTCCTTGTTCCCTTCTGAAACGTCATGGTCTGGATGTCCATTTTGAAGAACAGAATGTTCAAAGAAATGAGAACTCTTACTAAGAGGGCCCCTTAGGAACTACTGATAGAATTCTGGGAATTCCTATTCCCAAGTTGACAATCTCTCCACATCCTTTCACACATGAATTCTAAAAACTTCTGAACGTGTGGTTCATTTTACATTATCAGCAAACCACACTCCTGGTACCAATTTTCAATATTGGCTACTAGACTGAGAGATACCCTACAAAAGTTGAGTACAAAACTGCTCTTTAGAGTTTGGGGATTTAGCTCAGCGGTAGAGCGCTTGCCTAGCCAGCACAAGGCCCTGGGTTTGGTCCCCAGCTCCAAAAAAAAAAAAGAAAAAAAAACTGTTCTTCAACAAAGTTCCCTTTTTCTGTCTCCCCCTCTATGCTTTATTTTCCCTTGGAGGACAAGAAAGAGGCTTCCTAGAAAGGATAACTTTTCCAAACCCAAGAGGTCTCAAAACTACAGGCTTGAATTCTAGGGTCGAGAAGGCTACCTCGGAATTGGGAAAGACAGTTTTGAGGCTTTTCAATGTCCTAAAGTCAAATGTGATTATAGGTTTTATCTAACTGAGCAATGGGTTAACCTGTCCTCTGTGTGATGTTCTGTTTCCTGATGTCTGCCTTACTTATCATTTGTTGGACTAGTTCTTGGTGTATCCCTGTGTTGAAGCCAGTGAGCCAAGGGTGAGACTGGCAAAGCACCCCACCCTCACCAGACTGCTGGAAGGGGTTGGCTGTGTCCCGTCTTGATCAGCAGCTCTGACGTTAGGAGTCAAAAGTGGCTCCACATATCCTGGGTGTCCTTTGAAGCTCTCTGCGTTAAGGGCTGTGTTTCTCTTTAGGAAGAGGGTACAATCTGGGGATGTCTTTCCCTAATCCTATTGTGAGGCACTCAAGGGGATATTTGGGTGAATACTGTCTGCCTTCCAAGTTAGGGTGTGTCCATTGTGTGGTTCCTTCTAAGACAAGGACACATATCTGCCTCGAGCAAGTGTGTCAGAGTTCACAGTCCTTTGTCCTAGCTTATTTCTCTGTTGCCATGACAAAACATTGACTAAAAACAACTCAGGGAAGAAAAGGTTTGTTCCTTAGGAGGGGTAGCGAGGAAGCCATAGAGGAAATCCATGGCAGAAACCAGAGAAGCCTGGCCTTCTACGTCAATCAAGGAAATACCCCACAGACAATGCTATCGGCCAACCTGATGGACAGGGTTTCTCCAACGAGGTTCCCTCTCCTGACCTGTGTCGTCAGGCTGACCACCAAGATTAGCCATGACAGAATTTTTCTGCACTGAATTGGCTAGAAGAACCCACTTTTTTCAGCCAGAACATTCACCATACTGGAGTTATTCCCTCATTTTCTGATTCAATGACTGTATAGTGCTTACAGGCTACCCTAGAGCTGACCTGTGGCCACTAGGTCGTTCTAAATGTCTTCACGTATTAACTTCCTGATATGAGATTTTTATCCATGTTGTATTTACAATTTTGTCTAAGGCACCCTGACTCCATTCAGCAGGGACCATCAAACTCACTCTGAGCCCCAAGTGTATGAACTACAGTAGATATTCTGCTGTCTTTGAGGGGAGCACTGAAGTAGCAATATGTCCTAAACCCCCAACAGATCCCAGTTCTTAACCTGACTGGGAGGGAAACCTGAGTCCAGACATCTCCTTTCTCAGTCTGAGCTCTCATCTCCGATGCAGTGGCAGGCATGCCTCTATGACAGTGACTTTAAAACTGGGACAAGCCAGCTCAGCAAGTATCAATGTCAAGATGGTGTGCCACGGAGGAAGTTATTCACCCCACTCCTAAGAAAGTCAGAAAGCTTACGCCTTAGTGGGCGATCTACACTATCCCTTTTATAAAACATGCTCTTCTTTTCTGGTCTGTTTTTCTTTCCATGATGTATAAATTGAATTCAGCACTAATTTCTCACGTCTTTCAAATGTCTCTGAAATAGGATTGTCTCCGTGGATGTAAAATAGAAGTGAAATATAAAAGAATAGATTTAAGAGGAACTTGTGAGTTATTCTAAAGCATTGTTCTCGACTGTTAATTTATTGAAGATTCTTTTAATGGCTGCTATTTTGTTTACATAGTCTGGTTTTGGTTTTTTTTTTCTATACTGGGAACACGGTTTTCTCTGTTATTTTCAGTCAGGAGTTGTTGCTACAGTTTATGTTACACATCGTCTTTCTAGAGTCTTTCTCCTCACCGTGGAAAAATGGTTCTCTTCAGCAGGTGTGATTATCCAAACCATGGGTATACTTAAAGCCACAGGACTTAACCAGGATGCAAACGAGTTGCATGCAAATAGAACTCATGTAAATGAGATGCATGCAAATAGGGCACATACAAATGAGGCATATTTAAATGAAGCTCATGCAAATGGGGCATACACATACATAATATACATATACACATACATTATATACACAAGCACATATATACATGTAAACATCACATACATCATAAACATATGCACATTACACACACACACATATATATATACATACACATATATATGTGTGTGTGTGTGTGTGTGTGTGTGTGTGTGTGTGTGTGTGTGTGTGAGCCAGGTGCTGCTTTCTCACTTCAGTGGTGGGTTTACCTTTAAGCCCATTGTCTCTGGGAGCTCAATAAACACCGGTTGACCCTATGCAAGTGTAGGCAACAGTCCCATGGATTGACACATAAATAACTGATGTCAAATCCATCAGGTTCCCAATAAGATAGATCCTGAAGAAACCTCACACGTGAACTCTCCAGCATTCTTGAAAATGGCCAAAATGGCCACAAATGCCTGAACAAGCCTCCAAGCCATTGTCCTAGTCAGGAAGATGAAGATGGTGTTGCCTTCCATATACATGAAGAAGAGGTTCATGGGAATAAATTTGAGGGGACCCAGCGAGATGTCCCAGCAGCTTCTCCACACGGATTCTATCTGCCTCGTGTACACACTGGTACCAGGCCTTTGCTTTTCCAAGTAACTGACTGGATTGAATGAGTTCCCCATCCACTACAGACCTTGATGCTTCTCCTCCCAGCCTGCTCAGCTCAGTGGCTCTCTTGAAGCCCCACTGGCTTCCATTTGCCACCAGGCCCCTTGAGCCATCATGACAGCAGCTTACTAAAGTCACAATGGTCCCTCCCGTGCTCCTCTCGCTGGACCACCAGTAGTGCCCACGAGGTAACGGCAGTGTTTTAAAGTCTCACTCCAACCCCAAGTATCACCCAAAGTGATTCAGTTGCACATAAGAAGCCAGGATAACTTGGTCAAGCCCTGACATTGTGTGCATGCAAGCAGTCATTCACCCCCCCAACTCAATGCCATTGTGTTGTCTGTCTCCATAGCCCAAGTGAGTTTATCCTTGTTGAGCCAGAAGGATTTCCCTATGATCTTGTCTTTCTTGGGAGACGTGGCAAGGGAGGTGTGCTATTGTCATTTCTCCATCCCAGAATACAGCTAAGGAATCTGTGTGTCTGGTCCCCATAAGCAAAGTCAGTGCATCTTCAAATTTCACTCTGTCCATGTACACATGCCAGTCTATGTACACACACCAACCCATGTAAACATGCCAAACTGTGTATACACACCAGCCCATGTATACACACCAACCCATGTACACACACCAACCTGTGTATACACACCAGCCTGTGTACACATACCAAACTGTGTACACACACCAGCCCATGTACACACATCAACTCATGTACATATACCAAACCGTGTACACACACCAGCCCATGTATACACACCAACCCATGTACACACACAAACCTGTGTATACATACCAACCCATGTACACACAGACAAAACAAATACAATATCAGAAAACACAATGTGCAAGCAAAAGACCAATAAGCTTTTTTTTTAATGCCCAAACAATGCAATATGAGACAGAAAAAAAATTTCCAAAAATACCTAGGATGGTTTGTATATGCTCAGCCCAGGGAGTGGCACGATTAGGAGGTGTGACCCTATTGGAGTAGGTGTGTCTCTGTGGGTGTGGGCTATAATCCTAGTTGCCTGGAAGCCAGTATTCTGCTAGCAGCCTTCAGATGAAGATGTAGAACTCTCAGCTCCTCCTGCACCAGGCCTGCCTGGACACTGCCACGTCCCTGCCTTGATGATAGTGGACTGAACCTCTGAACCTGTAAGCCAGTCCCAATTAAACGCTGTCCTTTATAAGGGTTACCTTGGCCATGGTACCTGTTCACAGCAGTAAAAGCCTAAGACAATACCTTTGAGTATGTTCTGTGTTAGCCATCTGCTGTCAGGCATGCAGCCTGCCTTTAACTGTGGTTTGTATACCCAGGAAGACTCCATTAGAGAAAAGTTTCTTTTGCAGGCTGTTGCCAATTGGATATAGCTTCTCAGTTAGGGATGGGGAGCTCATGGCCACTGGGGCTCTCATCACTGGGGCTCCGTCTGCTGTGGACATGTACAGACCCTGCGTGTGCTGTCGCCACGGAGTTCATATGTTGTGTCTGCTCATATGTTTCCTTTGTGCCGTCCTCCCCAACCGATCTTCCCTTTCAGAATTCTCTTCAATGCCATCTCTGAGGGGGAGGAGTTCGACTTAGGACTGAGTGGATCTTCACTTGGCTTGCCGGGTTGTACAGTGACCTTTGTTGGAAGATTGTCTAAAAATGTTTTTTTTTTCCTACAGAAAATAGTGGTGGCCAAACTTGGATTGATCGGTTTGTCTTGCAAGGTCACCAGACTTGGCTAGTGGATTCTTATTTGTGCCAGCAACCCCTGAGAACGGCTTGAGTGAGGTCACCAGGTGTTCGGGAAACCCTATCCCCTCTTGTTTGTGGGCAGGGACCCCTCTGATCCGCTGGATGTTCGTTTGGAAACCGTGGATGATGAGACGCGGCATTTGTATGCATGAAGTAATGCTTTCTTGTTGTTGCTGCTGCTGTTGGTCGTGGGGGTTAAACGGGGGGGGGGGTTGCACGGGATAGGGCACTTTCCCAGCCAACTCTATCTCTAGCCCTCCTTTTTTCTTATTTTGAAGGCAGGGTCTCAGTAAGTTTCCAGGGAAACCTTGAACTTCTTGCATCCGCCTCCCAAGGAGCTAGAATAACGGGTTTGTGCCATCCCCGCTGGAGCTTCATCGGGAAGTTTAGAAAACCAAAGATCTTGATCTTAACACTCAGAACGGTGGGTCCTGAAACCTCAGCCACGGAGGAGAAATCCGAAAGCCCGATCTTCTCATTGAGATTCTTTATCGATGTTATACAAAAATAAACTAAACCCTAGGGTCACAGACACGAGCTAAACTTATTTTGAAAGCCACATACCAGTGTCCTCTGGCCTCATTGATTTCTTGAAATTTGGCTTTACATCCCAGTTAATGAGGGCCTTCAAGAAAGCTAAAGAAAATGAACGTAGGTGTATGTCACTAGGAACCCCATTGCTTTGTACAATGGATATACGCTAAAAACCTCAGCTGAATTCCCGGGACCCACATGTTGTCCTCTGACTTCCACACATGTGCAGGGATACATGTATGCATGCAGGGATTAATTTTTTTAAATGAGTACAAGGCAAAATAACTCTCCCGCTACTACCCTAGAGGAGGTAAAGGAATAAAAATAAAAATACCCCGAAACTGCAATTACCTCAAAAGAAGGTCTTAAGCTTTTAAAACATTTGCGTGTCGGGGATGTGCACATGAGTGCAGTACCTACAGAGGCCAGCGGGGGCGCCAGATCCCCTGGAGCTGGAGACTTCTGTGAGCCAGGATGTGGGTACAAGGAGCTGAACTCCGGTGCTCTTAGTTCCCAGCCCTGGGATATCTTATTTTTTAGTACATTTCTACAACTATCAACGTAGGCAGTACAAAAAGAAATATATCCGATGGTGGCATAATGTCCTGTCTTCAAGCCTCGGGCTAATCTGGGTTTTTGCTTCTGCCCAGGGCAGGTAGACAATAGCACGATGCTTGGCTGGAAGGGACTCAGGGCTCTGCCTATGTTCCCAAGAGGCCACAACTTCAATCATCCTTCACAGCCTCCAGTGTAGAGCACCCGGTACCAGCAAGCAACCTGCAAATAGATGAGGCACTGAACCCATCAGCCCACTTCTGTTCAATGCACGCCTTGGCTGAAGAAGTCGGCCTATATGGAAAAGACGCCAGGACATGACAACACAGGTCACCTAGGAATGAGCAGAAGTAACACAGATGGACTTCGAGAAGCCTCAGGCTGCCTCGGGAGTTCTGCACAACTTCAGCTTCCTGTCAAGCAGGGATGTTGGAGTCTCTGCTCCCCCTGGACTCAATCTTAGGCATTACTATGGTAACAACCATGATGAAAGCAACTTGGGGGAGGAAAGGGTTAACTTGTCTGTCTTACACTTCCACAGCCCTGTTCACCATTGAAGGAAGTCAGGATAGGGACTCAAGCAGGGAGGAACCTGGAAGCAGGTGCTGCTTGCCAGCTTGGTCATCTTGACTTGCTCAGCCTACTTTCTTATAGAATGCTGGACCCTCCAACCCAGGGGTGGCTCTATTCACAATGGCCTTGGGGCCATCCCTTGTCAATCACTAAGAAAATACAGTCACTTTGGAAATCAAGATGGCGGTTACTCAGAAAATCGGGAGTCAATCTACCTCAAAACCCAGCAATATACCATTCCTGGGTCCATACTCACAGGATGCCCTATCCTACCAAAGGCACTTGCTCAACTATGTTCATAGCAGTTTTATTCATAATAGCCAGAAACTGGAAACCACCTAG
The DNA here is from genome assembly GCF_021556685.1 of Rattus norvegicus. NCBI lineage: Eukaryota > Metazoa > Chordata > Mammalia > Rodentia > Muridae > Rattus > Rattus norvegicus. The sequence continues at coordinate 43,562,080 of NC_141545.1, read as the reverse complement.
ATGTCCCTCAACCAAAGAATGGACAAAGGAAGATGCAGTGCGTTGTTACCATGGAGTAGTACATGACTGTTAAAAAGAAATGACATCGTAAAATTTGCAGGCCAATGGATGGAACTAGGAAAAAGAATCATTCTGGGTGAGGTAATCCAAACCCAGAAAGACAAACATGGTGTGTACTCGTGTGTAAGTCGGTATTAGCTATCAAGTAAAGGATAAATCATGCTACACAGACCCAGAGAGGCTAAGTAACAAGAGGGCTGGCGGGGGTCAGGGGGAGGGCAGAGCATAGATGTCATGGGACAACTGGGGATTGGAACAGGAAGAACGAGGTGGAAGGAGGAAGGAGGGAGAGGGTACTGGGAAAGATGACTAGAATTGGGGGGCATTTCTGGGACAATGTGAAAACTCAGTGCAACAGAAACTCCCTGGCATTTATGAGGATGACTGTAGTGGAGACTCCCAGTCATGGTGGATATGGAGCCTACACCGGCCATCTCTGAAACCAGACAAGGCCTCCAGTGGTAGGACTGGGACATTAACTCAGCCTCAGGATCTTTGACCTACCTGCTGGGGTATATGCTGGAGTAACAGCAGCACCGTCTTAGTTAGGGTTTTACTGTTGTGAACAGACACCATGACCAAGGCAACTCTTATAAGGATGACATTTAATTGGTGCTGGCTTACAGGTTTAGAGGTTCAGTCCATTATCATCAAGGAGGGAACATGGCAGTATCCAGGCAGGCATGGTGCAGGAGGAGCTGAGAGTTCTACATCTTCATCTGAAGGCTGCTAGTGGAAGACTGACTTCCAGACAGCTAGGGTGAGGTTCTTAAAGTCCACACCCACAGTGACACACCTACTCCAACAAGGCCACACCTATTTCAACAAGGCCACACCTCCAACAATGCCACACTTACTCTAACAAGGCCACAGCTACTCCAACAGGGAGTAGTGCCACTAATAGTGCCACTTCCTGGGCCAAGTATATTCAAACCATGACAGGCACAGAGCCTGTGGGAATGGCCAACCAATAAGTGGGCCAACTTGAAGTCCTCACCATGGGAAGGAGCAACCCATGTCTATCACTGTCTGGATGGCCAGAAACTCAAGTCTGGATATTGCAGAGGCCTGGGACAGATTAAAACATGACCCTATAAAGTGAAATTCTCTAGTTTCTTTAACAACTCGGTTGTGGCATGTGATGTTTTTCTGGAAGCTATCTTATGAGAAGGCGCATGGTGTTTTGCCAAAAACAGACACAGAAGAGGGTGGGTGGTGTTTAGAAAGATGACAAATAGAACCCCACAGACAGTGAGAGGAAGCTCTTGCATTGCTACACTGTGCAACGCTTCATTTCTTTGCTGGTCTTCCCTGGGTTTCCCTGGTCTTTGCTGCTCTTTACTTTGTAGAGAGAAATGTGCCACTTCCTGTGGTATTCTGGTTGGTTCTGGCTATTTTTGCTGACTCAGATGATTGAGTGGAGCCTAGGTATTTCTGTTGGATCACGCCACAGCTATTGGTTCATGTTTGGTGTCCTTTATTGGGTATCCTGACAACAAAAGTGGAATCGTCTGAAGGAACTACTTCTAAACAAGTCCACAGCCCCCTTTCCTATTAACCTTCTTTCTCCCCTATCTCCGGTCATTATACTAGAAGGGAGGTTGAAGCATTTAAGAAGCCTAAATAAAGTCACCTTCAAAAAACTCTAAGTCTTCAATGCCGACCCCCCCCCAAAATCAAAAAAATGATTCCTAATGATATTCCGCCATGCCTATAGATCCATGCATAGTCCAATCGTCATCAGAGAGACTTTATCCAGCAACTGATGGGAGCAGACTCAGAGACCCATGACAAAGCATTGGGTGGAGCTCCAGGAACACTGTGGAAGAGGGACTGTAGGATCCAGAGGGCTTGAGGATGCCACAGAACATGTCCCAAGCAAGCAGGCTCACAGAGACGGAAGACAGCCTGTATAGGTCTGAGCTAGGTTCTCTGCATATATGCTATGGTCGTGTAGCTTAGTGTCCTTGTAGGAATCCTAACAGTGGAGTTGGGGGCTGTCTCTCACTCTCTTGCCTGCTCCCTTTTCCTCCTCCTGGGTTGTCCTGTCCAGCCTTGGCATGAGTGTTTGTGCCTAGCATTATTGTAACGTGTCATGCTGTGTTCTGTTGACATCCCAGGGAGGCCTGTGCTTTTCTGAAGGGAAATGGAAGAGGAATGGATCTGTGGGGTAGGGGAGGTAGGAGCGAGGGACAGGGAGAGGTAGAGGGAGGGGAAACTGTGGTCAGGACTTAATATATGAGAGAATAACTAAAATCTTTTTTTTTAATGATAAAGTGGGGTAAACATGCTCTACAAGTGTTGCCTACAGCCCAATCTTATGGAGGCATTCTCTCAGTTGAGGCTCCCTCCTCTTGGATGATTGCATCAAGTTGACCTAAGATCAGCCAACAGGTGGTCTCTGAGCACATCTGCAACTCAAGTACCTCTCTAATACACGGTGATCTATTGCCCCCCCCCACTTCTTTCTAACACTGTCAGAAGTCATCTTATTGGGTGCATACAACTCCTGCGTCCTCTACACACCAACCCAGACCTGCAAGAGACAAAATTACATCTGTTGAGCTTCTGAAGGTGCTAGTCTCAAGGACGTGCAGAAGAAATGGGACAAGGGGGAGAGAGTGAGATCCAGGGCCAGCTGGGGCTTTGACCCTGTCTTGGGGCTTGGAATCAAGGGTGGCCTTTGTCTTGATGATGGTCAGGAATTTCTAGCACACAGACCTAAGAGAACATCTAACCAAGCCCTTTCCCCTGCATCTTTGACATTTTCAGAGGGCCAATCTGTAATGTTGAGCATGCCGAAGAATGAATGAGAGCCTTACTCGGTGACTCTGCCTCATCCTGAGCCAGAACCTGGGTCATGGCTGTGAGAATCCCATAAGGGGGGGTAGAACGCTTCTCTGAGTACAGACAAAGCCAGGTTAGGCCAACATGTGATGTATGGCTTGCTCCCCTGGCGAACAGCTCTCCATGGTAATGTTTGTCTCCGTCTTATAGCTAATATATGTTCTCTTGTAGAACCAAGGTGTGGGGACCAAGCCAGTGGAACGTCAGCAGGCTGACTTCCCTCAGACCATGACTGTCACCCATAAAGCGCTTGCCAACTTAAAGTTGTTTTGAGTTCATGCCACCGTAAACCACACTGTCCCGAAAGAGCAACACTCTGAGCATGCCAAAAACAGACAGACAGACAGACAGACAGACAGATACAAGCAACAGAACCAAAAACGAAATAAAGCTATGAGCTTTATTTTCATGTGGCTATAAGATACTACAAGCCGGCCCGCACATGGCCAGCATGGATAGAGGAAGACCACTGAAGCCATAGATACCCACAAACTTTCCATGCTTGCTCCAACATTATGATCATAAAGTGCCTATTTGATCATTCTTAGCTGGCCATGATGGTTGAAAGCTTCAATACACTCCCTTCCAAGGTATGGCTGGAATCTTCACTAGGAAAAAGGAAGCAAACTTACACGTATCTCAGGCGTGGTACCTCCTGCCTAAATCCTAGCATTTAGAAAGCAGAGGAAGACCCAGAGTTCAAGTCTTAGCTGTCCAGTAAGACCCTGTCTCGATGAAATGAACAAAAAGTAAAGTGGGAGTTGGGGATTTAGCTCAGGCCCTGGGTTCGGTCCCCGGCTCCGAAAAAAAAGAGAAAAAAAAGTTAAGTGGTGGGCTGGAGAGACGGCTCAGCAGTTAAGAGCTCTGACTGCTTTTCCCAAGGTCCTGAGTTCAATTCCCAGCAACCACATGGTGGCTCACAACCATCTGTCATGGGATCTGGTGCCTTCTTCTGGTGGATCTGAAAACAGCTACAGTGTATTCATACATGGAATAAATAAATAAATCTTTAAAAAAAAAAAGTAAAGTGGTGGGCTGGAGACATGGCTCAGTGGTTAGGAGCACTGACAGCTCTTCCAGAGGACCTGAGTTCAAATCCCAGCATGGTGGCTCACGACCATCTGTAGTAATGGGACCTGATGCCCTCGTCTGGTGTGTCTGAAGACAGCTACAGTGTACTCACAGACATAAAGCAAATAAATAAATCTTTTTTAAAAAAAAAAAGCAAAATGAATAAAAAAGGAAAAACATGTCCCGGGTTCATGAATAATTTAAAATTGAGGGGGCTGGGGATTTAGCTCAGTGGTAGAGCGCTTACCTAGGAAGCGCAAGGCCCTGGGTTCGGTCCCCAGCTCCGAAAAAAAGAACCAAAAAAAAAAAAAAAAAAACAAAAAAAAGAAAGCAGGCTGAGCAAGCCATGGGAGCGAGAATAAGCAGCACCCCTCCATGGCCTCTGCTTCAGCTCCTGCTCCAGGTTCCTGCTCTGACTTCCTTTGTATGAGTCTGTGATACAGAACTATAAGCCAAAATAAACCTTTTTCAGCCCAAGCTGTCATGGTGTTTTATCATAGTAATAAAAACCTAACTAAGATAATCAGTGTAAGGCTAGAGAGATGGTTCAGTGCTTAAAAGCACTGACTGCTCTTCCAGAGGTCCTGAGTTCAAATCCCAGCAACCACATGGTGGCTCACAACCATCTGTAGTAATGGGACCTGATGCCCTCTTCTGGTGTGTCTGAAGACAGCTACAGTGTACTCACAGACATAAAGCAAATAAATGAATCTTTAAAAAAAAAAAGCAAAATGAATAAAAAAGGAAAAACATGTCCCGGGTTCATGAATAATTTAAAAATTGAGGGGGCTGGGGATTTAGCTCAGTGGTAGAGCGCTTACCTAGGAAGCGCAAGGCCCTGGGTTCGGTCCCCAGCTCCGAAAAAAAGAACCAAAAAAAAAAAAAAATTGAGTCACATGAGTCAGATCCTAACCCTGAGCTCATTAAGAATGTGTACATCCCAGGCCCCTGCGTGAGGTTTTTGCAGTCTGTTCTCGTCACTCTAGTTAGCAGCATGGACCCAGGAGAGCAGGGCCTAAAATCAAGGTGTCCTAAAATCTCGTGCAGTAACCAACTTTATGCAGAGCATCAGACAGTTTACACTCTGGGGGCTAAGAAGGGACACATGAGTAAAGTATACTCAAGGACCAGCCACATATGGCAAAAATGCGGTTTCCGTAGAGAAGACCTTTGGTCTCCTACCAGCCCCATGCCTTCATGGGAGCACAAATCTAACTACTATGTCTCCTGAGGGTTCTATTTACCTCTCATGAGGTACTCATGCTAGCACAGAAGTACCTCGCTATTTTCACCCAGCACTATGGCAAGAGGAGCGCCAGGAGCATCTTCCTGGCCATGTCCCACGAGGCTGAGGGTGAATATGTTGAGGAGCAGAACAGGAGTTCTTCACGCACCAAGTGTCCACCTCTGGGAGAAGTTCAGTGGATCGTGTTCTTCTGAGAAATGTCATGTATCCAATCATGGTAAATCACAGTCACACGTCGCTGGGGCGGGCTATCTTTTGGGACACATAGCCAGCTTCGGTTCTCTGAGAGCTCTCAGCCAAATAGGGTATTGGTATCCATCCCCAGGACTAGAGACTAGATCTTCTAGAATGTGCTTTGGGAAGTTACTCTGAACCTCACAAGGTACCTGCTTATGCAAGAGTCAGGTTGGCTCATGAGGGCTCATTGCAGCCATTTGGTTTCCCATAGTTCAACATACACGGTTCTTCTAAGACTCTCCTCCAATTACCTTGACTCCAGTTTATCATTAGCTGTGGAGCCAATCTGGTAGATAATCTTAGTTTTCAACATGACAGACTTGGGAAGAGGGAACCTTAACTCAAGAACTTCCTTTGTCAGATTGCTCTATGGCTGTGTCTCTGGAACATTTTCTTGATTGATAGTAGATATAACAAGGCCCAGCCCACTTTGGGCAGCACCATCCCTAGGCAGGTGGGCCTGTGCTAAGAAAACTAGCTGATTTGGAGAAAGCAATTTAACTGGCTCTGTGTGTGTGTGTGTGTGTGTGTGTGTGTGTGTGAGTGTGTGTGCGCGTGCGCGCGCGTGTGCGTGGTATCTACTTTCAGCTCTCACCTTGAGTTTCTACTTCAAGCTCCCACTTTGAATTCCTGCCTTAGCTTCCCTTCATGATGAACTGTATGTAACTTGTAAGCCAAATAAACCCTTTCCTTCCCTAAATTGCTTTTAGCCTCAGTATTTATCACTTTCTCTCTCTTTCAGGGTCATATGACTTAACAGCAGAGAGCAAGAGGATACAGAGAAGTATATCTCAGCTCCTGCCCCAGATAGATGAGCCTCTCTTCCCCCTCCCACCCAGCAAAGCCTCCAGCTTCTCAAGTCTTTTCCCTCAAAAAAAAGACAGTGAGTGACCCTCCCACCTCCTGCTACATGAGGGGCTGGAGCATCCATCACAGAACTCTTGACCCAGCCTCCTCCCAGCTTCTCAGATACCCAACTCAGGTCTCGGCCCACTACATCTGTTGGTGAGGCCATAAATCAGAGGAGGCTGCAGCCCAGGGTCAGGTCTGGTCAGCTTGCTGATGGAATTAGAGTAACGAATGGAAAATGGGGTGTTTATATTAGTTTTGGCTCTGACGCTAAAAGGAAGAATGCTGGGATTCAACCACTTGATAAACTCAACACTAACACATCCTGGGTCAGCAATTACAGCTTAAAGATCCTTCAAGAGGGCCTGAAGCGGAACCTCCCTGGGACTGTGTGGCTGTCCTGGGCAGCCCTGCCTTGAAGTGGGGATGTAGGCTGTGCTGGGTATATGAGATACAACTGTACATGGGGGTTCCTTTGTGGATGCGGCTTGGTACCCACTCTCTTGTAGGCACTCCCATGGTGCCAAGGCCCCTCTGAACAGCTCTACCATCCCTCCTCCTTAAGAAAAGTCTGCCTCTCTTAGCAATGGCTTGCATAATGCCTCAGAAATAGCAAGTGTAAATGCTTTTCATAATGGGTGGTTGGGTGGGTGGGTGGGTGATCCTGGGTTCTGATAATGGTGGCTAAGTCCAGACAAGGGAACCTGCTTTGGTTAATACACACATCTGAGAAGGTTTCCTCACATCCCACCAGGGCATTCTTGAGTGAAGATGGTCCACTGAGCGAGGCCATATTGAATGGAATAGCCAGTAAGGGGCAACTGATGGAAATGCCAAGGGCCAACTGGTAAACCAGCCAAAGCAAGGAGGGAAAGTCTTGTGGCTGCCAGTGGGATCTGGGGAACAGAGAAAGGCAAGTCAGGGGGCATTCTGGAGGAGGTGGCCTCTCAGCTGACTAACAGTCACTCATCAGGCCTTGGTGAGGTATGGAAGTCAGGAGGGGGTGTTTAAACATGGGAAGCCTCATAGGTGAGCAGTGGGGAAAAACCACAGAAGTCACAAACCCGTGTCTGTGGCTACCCTCTGCTGTGCTAAAGTTACCTATCTCTCTTCTCCTTGAGTCTCATTAGGAATATCCCGATGTGGCAATGCTGAGACCTTACTCAGTGGCCCCTGTGATTGTCCATCATCACATACCCTCACTCTCTTCCCAGCCGTAACACTCCCACATAGCCCATCATAAAACAGACAGTTCTTCTGCAATGCAAAGGAAATTCTCAAAGACGGGGATCGCACACCGCTACGTCAGCTCTTTCAACCCACCCAGCACTCAGAAGTGGGATGCACACAGAGATTCTGTCCTGTGTATCAAGGGCATCTCTAAGACTGGAGAGACCCGAAGGGCAGGCAGCAGAATGTAAGGAGTCTAGGATGTGTGTCCAAGTGAGACATGTGAAGAAAGAACCTGAGCTGGGGCCCAGTGTAGCACCAGATGCCTTGATACCCCAAGTAGACATCCCGGGGACAGCAGAGTGACTGTGCTCTCCATCTCTCTGCCTGGATCCAGGCCAGATGGTCCCTAAGTCATCCCATGTGTCACCTATTTCCCCCAGAAGATGGACGCCCTTCCCCAAGGTCACTCCTCCTGAGCTCCCCTTGAAGTCACACCTTCCCAGGCAGGGTTTTTTCTTTATTGCAACCTCCCCCTGCCTCTGATTGTTCTCAGAACCAAGCCCTTTGATGGTTTTTATTGTCCCTAAATTCACACCAGGCTCCAATAACTTCAGAGCAGGTAGAGAATGTGGGAGCCGGGGAGGATTGGGAAGAGAGCAGGCAGGATCAAGGCAGGAGCCTGCAACTTCTAAATCTGAGGGACCAGACTTTGTTCTAAAGGCTTCCAGGTGTGTTTGGGGAATTGGTGGGGAGGGGGAGGGTGTCCTTCAATCTCCGGCTTAGGACATCCAGGCTAAGTGGATCAAGGTGGCCCCTAATCCCAAGAGCCCCCTAGCCCACCTGCTTCAGCGCATGGGAATGGTTGGTCCACAGGGATCCAAGTGGCTTGATGGACACTGATGTGGCTTTTATATTGGTTCTGGATACATCAACCTATCCTGAGACCAGCTAGGCCACCTTACTGGCTCAGGGTCTCCTTCTCAAAGAACTTAGCCCTGGGAAAACTGGGAATCTGTGAGTATATTTCCTCTACTCCTGTTTCACCCCCCTGCCCTCTCTTGCTTCCCAGGAAAGACTGGATCCTCCCTGAGCACCAGAGATTATCCTGCTGGGAGCTTACAAGTCAGTGTCTCCCCAGAACTCCTCTGCTGAGGTCCATCCTCCCCAACATGGTAGATTAGAAAATGGAGCCTTTGAGTCATTATCCTTAGATATGAAGCTGGAGTCTTCATCTTTTGGGTGTGGGGGTCTCTTAGAAAAGCCACAGAGGGTTGGAGAAGGTGGGTCATTGGTTAAGAGCACCTCCTGCTCTTGTAGAGGATCTGGATTTGGTTTCCAGCCCCCATGTCATTTAGCTTACAATCACTTGTAACTGCAGTTCCAGGGGCTCTGATGCTCTTTTCTTGTCCTAATACATGCGCACGCACACACACACCACACACACACACACACACACACACACACACACACACACACACACACACACAAATCTAATACTAAGCTAGAGAAAGGCCTGCCCCTCTTTGCTTTCAAGAAGTTAACCTTTGTGAACCAGGTTCTCAGCTGATTGAATCTGTTGTTTTTAGATTTGCAAAAAAATAAATTTGTTTAAAAACAACTAAATCTATGGTATTCTTTTTTTTTTTTTGCATGTCTGTGGGCATATGCATTCACATGTGTAGGTCCAGGTGAATACACATGCATGGAGGCCAGAGTTCATCCTTGGATGCCATCCCCTACTTTGAGACAGTTTCTCTATGGATCCTGGGACACTCAGCCGTTCAGCTAGGCTGGTTGGCCAGTGAACTCCAGGGATACTCCTGTGTCTGTCTCCCTAGTGCTGGTGTGGCCTGGTGTCCTGTGTGGATGCTATGGATGGAATTTTGGTCCTACACTACGGAACTATGTGGCCACTTATCCACATTGCTTTATTGGACACTTAGAGGGACTCAGTCGAGAGTGCCTGACCTGTAGCTGAGGAGGACACTTCCCCTGGCCAGACATTCTTCATACCTGCACCTCAGTGAGAATTAGGGAGACATTGCAGAAGAGCCAAGGAAGCAGCCATGGGTACTCACTGCATACACATGGAGGCCACAGAAGGATGCTTTCTGCCCTATCACTCACCATTTTATTCCCGTGGGACAGAGTCTCAGTGAACCTGAAGCTATCCAAGAGTCCAGCATGCCCCAGTGATCCTCTGGTCTCCAACTTCTACAGTAGGTAACAGGCACACACAACCATAACAAGTTTTGTGTATGAGTACTGTGGTTTCGAACTCAGGTTGCACGGGTGAGCTGTCTTTCAAGGACCTGATGGAAGTCTTGTGTCTTTGACTAGCACCTCACCAACTGCCTCTGTCCCCTGGTAGCCACCATCCCATCCCACCTTCTTCACAAGGCCCTTCCTTAAAATTATGATCCTCCCCGACACCTCTCTAACCCCCTTTCTAGATTTTTTGCCAGGGAAGGGTTCCTATCAGTTATCCCAGAAGGCATCAATAGTTGGCCTGGCTGGAATCTGTACTCCTGAGAAGGCTGGCTGGGATTTCTTATTCGTGCCCGTGGCTAAGTCACTGGTAGATTCCCCATGCCCCAGTGAATGGCCACACACCTATGCTCACCTGGGCAAACAGACTGGATTCATGATGTTATTAATACCTTTAAAGGGTTAAGAGACTGGATGGAAGATGGAACTCAGGCACTAGCAGGAACTGGGGAGAGGTAGTGGCTGAAAGAATACATAAGAATCATTTTTGATAAAGTCTGAAAGAGGGCAGGTGTCTGTAGGCTTGGATTTTTTTTAAAAAAATCTACTTTTAATGAGGGTTTTTCTTAAATGCTTTGACATCCCTTCTTAGCCCACCACCCACCAGAGGTGGTGGAAAAGAAAGGTTAACAGGGCAAAGGAGGAGGTGGACCTGTTTAGAAATATCTCTGTGGAGCAAATCCAATCTGCGTTGTCAGGAAACCAGCGGTTTAGTTTACAAGAATCGGCAGCGGTAGCTGGAGCCACTTGCAAACACCATTCAGGAATCAACAATGGCAGGTGGAGCTAGAAGAGACCCCCCCCCAAGGCTCTGCCAATTGGCCAGAGTCAGAGGAAGCGGCAAGAAGCCACTGAAACATTACCAGAAATTTTTGGGTGCATTTTGCTCTATGACGTCATAAGAAACGGTGACCAACAAAGAATGGTAAGGCAAACCAATACCATGCAGCGTCATCCACTCTCCGTTGGGTTGTATCCTTTCTGAACACCACGTGTTCTCTCAAGCATCTGCTCTAGCATAGCATCACATGCCCTTTCTCCAAGTTGCCTCCAGAAAAACCACCACATATCTGTTCTTAGCGAAACGCCCTCCCATGTGTCTGCTCCAGCAAAAACATCCTCTCATGAGACAGTTTCCAGAAAAACATCACATGACACCACTGAGTCCCCCAAAGAAACCTGAAGTTTGCACTCCAGGTCTCCACTGTGACAATTTTTAGAAATGAATGGTGTATGATTCTGTTTGCTATTTGCTGTAACAAAATGTCTGAATCTGGTAACTTTATAAAACAAAAACTTACTTGTATATTCTAATATATCGCTTTAGGAGACTGAAAGATAGAAGCCAAGTGGTTGCATTTGTTCAGCTTCTGGTGAGAGCCCTCTCGGCCACCACAGTAAGATTGCATCATGGCAGAAGCATGCGTGAGAGGAAGAGATCACATGGCCTAACAGGAAGCCAAAGGGATTAGAGGTCAGACATGCATTCCTTTTCTTACGGTCATCCACTCTCATGAACCTTATCCCCAAGTTCAGCAAGGGCATGCCCACGATGACCTAACTGCCTTCCCCTAGACCCCCACCCCCATTCAAACTCCTCATCATATCTCGACATCACCACAGGAGAGCCAAGCTTCAGTCCATGGATGCTGGATGAGACAGAGAGAATGACCACACATTGCCACTGTGAACTGAGATGGCTGGGTGATCTCAGTTGGGCTCATGCCTGTGTCCTTAGTCTGCTAGGACTGGGCAGCCACACACACATGCGCAAATCAGTTTGTATCTAAGATGATCTGGTCAGGGATGGAACTTGGGGATTCTGGGCAAGCTGCCATTCTCCAGGAGGCTAGTTTGAGTTCCTTCCCAAATTCATATTTTCCCTACTTGAATAGGGACTATGCCAGTAAACCAAAGAATCCAAGTGAGACCTTATCTTTTAGGGATGAGGCATCACCTCTATAACTGCTGTAAGTTTGGGATGCTGATGTGTCACAGACCTGCTGCTCTCCAGGAATTTCCCTCTACAGGGGCCATCCCCACTCTGTTTGTTTTTTCTTTTTTCTTTTTCTTTTTGGAGCTGGGGACCGAACTCAGGGCCTTGCGCATGCTAGGCAAGCGCTCTACCACTGAGCTAAATCCCCAACCCCGCCATCCCCACTCTGATGACTAAACAACAGCACGGAGCTCATCTTTCCTTGCTCCAGTGTGGGACATCCCTCAAAGCCCCTCTTGGTATCAAAGTCCCCAAGGACACAGGGTGTGCAGAGGAACACAGAGATGACACACGCGTCTCCGTGTCCTGTTGCTGTGACCGGATGCCTGACAAAGGCAACTTGAGGAAGAGCAGTGCATTTGACTCACAGTTTGAAGGGACACAGTCCATCATGGCAGAGAAGAGGGTGGAGACAGGAGGTTAAAGTGACTTCTCACGGTGCATCTGTAGTCAGGAAACAGAGCAGGGAGAAGCGGAGCTGGGCTATAAAACATGGAGTTCCTCTCCTAGTGGCCTGCTTCCTCCAGCTAGACTCCATTAGTTACAGACTCTTCAACCTTCTGACTGAATCAGTGCCACTGACTCGAGGCACATGAGTCTCTGGTGGACGTTTCACACTCAAACCGTACCATCGTTGTGCAAAAGTGTCTCTTTAAAAGTTTTTATATTTTTGTGTGTGCATGTGCATGCACATATAAGTAGCCCAGCATATATGTATGAGACTTGTAGGAGTCTTTTCTCTCCTCCCACCTGTGGGTTTTGGGGAGTCAAACTCAGGTCTTACCAGCTGAGCCATCTAACCAACCAATATACATTGTATTTTGCAAATAAAAATTGGGCATAAAAGCACACACTTAGGGCTCCTCGTACTGACACAGTGGACCCATCTCGCCCATGGTGAACTGATGGAATAGAATCTCAACTGTGTCCTTTAGGCTAAGCATCCAAATAGGCAGCAACGGTTTGACAAACCCTCCTCCACAGTAGACATCATGGTTCTGGCAGTAGAAGAAATCTGCCACCACACGGGGTTGATCTAAGCAGGCAAGAATTGACCTTAGCCAAAGCTCTCACCCCCATCCCTGGGCTGTGGCCCTCACGTGAGTTGTTCGTAATCAGTTGGAAATGGTGGCCTCCTAACTAAACTTCCCTTCTCGGGCATCTGAGCCCTCTCTATCTCTTTGAAGATTACAGGGCTTTGCCGTGCCTTTAAAGTGAATTTTCCCCCTGCATTTTATTATAATTAATGACCAGAAAAAACTCTTCTCTTTCCCTCCCTTTATCTCTTAAATATGTTTCTTTCCTCTTTAAAACTGCAGTATTTCTTTTAAAGCGAGATATAGATGTGCCTGTCCTGAGCAGGGCAGGCCTAGATTCATCTGTCAACTTGATTATGCAAAGCCTGTGTTCGGCTGGCATCTGAGCCAGATTTCAAAGCCCTGACTCACGTGAGCTTCCAAGCTGACAACCCAGAGAGAGCAGGAGTCTACACATGCCTGATCACCTGGTGCGGGCAGAGTCCCTCCGACATCCGAAAGGACTCAGGGGACCACAGTGTGTGCACGAGCGCTCGTGCACTAACAACTCAAAAGACACATCTGCAATTGCTCAGGACCAGAAGTGCAAATTCATCACAAGGACACGAAGCGATGTAGGCAGAGACTGGTGTGGGTTTTTTTTTTTTTTGTTTCCTTTTGTTTTGTTTTTCTGATAGCCTTGGGTGTTGCTCCTTGATCCGAGATTTGCCATTGTGCCCCACTCAACAAGACAATGTTTGAGCGACTGTAGTCTGAAGACCAGGGCAGAAACGCCAAGCGGTGGTTGCAATGCACGCGTCTGTGTGTGCATGTGTACAGGAGACATTGAGAACATGGCATCCCTTGATGCTCATGAGGATGCACAACCGACACTGGTTTTTATACATGGTAGGTGGGTAGCACTGGCTTTGATTTCCACCTACTAATATCAGTCCTGATACCCCAGTGTGACAAGCATAGCTGCCTCCTAGGTCTCCCAAATGTTCTCAGGGTCTACCCCACGATGCAAGACCCATACAGCTGGGAACTGGACTCCGGAAAACAGCTTCTTGTTTGGGCTTTGACCCAGCAGCCTGAGTCCCTTCCCTAGAGACCAATCTCAGGAGCTTAGGGATGGGGCCTGGGTCCCTGTACACTTCACCCCTCCCAGAGACCTCTGCTGGATCTTTGCCCTGTTTCCTGTAGGCTGTTTTCTGTGAAAGCATACCATCAGATGCTCTGACAGGGTGGGATTGAAGCTGTCCTGGGCTGCTACACTCTAAGGGAATGTTGGGATGCCTGGCATAAATGTTGTGAATATAAATCCTTGTGAATCTTTGGTGCTGGAGGGAATATCTGTCTTGGTTTGGTCCCTTGTGTGGTGGAGATGAAGGGGCTCTTGATGCTTACCACACAGCAACAGCAAACCTGCCTCAGCAGGGTTGCAGACACTACCTCTTGGGTCACATAAATGCTCTGTCACTCAGTTCCTGTGCCTAGAACACGGCTGTGTTGGTAAAGAAGAGCTGGGGTTAGCCATGAAATGCAAGGAATGATGTAAAGCCCATTTAATTAGCGGGATTTGAGGCCACCTATCCCCTGCCTGAGATCACACTGCCTAGTTTTGGATAGGACCTTGCTGAAGAGCACAGTTCTATCTCATTTCCTCCTCCAGAACTGAGTCTGGTCTGGTGTCATTGACAAGGGGATGTAAGCAAGAAATAGAAAAGTCTAGAGTTTGGATGGTTGTAACATGTAAAGGTTAAGGGGCCAGCGTGGTTATTGAGCATTAAACAATGCGTTCTATGCTGTCTGCACAATGCTGCCAGGAACTGGTTTTTGCTCCAACTAGTGATTCCTACTGTGTGACCAGTAACTGTGAACCAAACCCCAAGTTAAAGCCTCTATTATAAGCTCCATGCCATTTCTCCAGCCTGGTTATCACACTGTCTTATCTATGAGGGACCCATTCCTCTCAAAAGTGTCCCCAAGCTCACACAGACGTTCCTAACGTCTGACCTGTGTCCCATTCCTCTGGGTATGCTTATTGATGTAAAGCCCAGCTCTAAGAGCCCAGAAAGACTACGTGAGCAGAACCTATGCCATTCTATCTTCACTGAAATAAATTGCAAGCGCTCTCAGAATGGATATGGATGTGCTGTGTCCCTGTCACTGTGGACATTGAGGGTGGGAGGGACCTGGGCACACACCAAGAGGAGATGGCAACGAATATAACCTAAATGCCCAAGAGGAGGATCCATCAGCATTGTGCTGATTGACAAAATCAATGAGGCTAATCAGTGTACATGACCATGGGATGGTAGTATATACTGTGCAAAAGTTATGCTTAAAAACTGAGGAGTGGGCTGGTGAGATGGCTCAGTGGTTAAGAGCACTGACTGCTCTTCCAGAGGTCCTGAGTTCAAATCCCAGCAACCACATGGTTGCTCACAACCATCTGTAATGAAATCTGATGTCCTCTTCTGTGTGTCTGAAGATAGCTACCGTGTACTTACATATACTAAATAAATAAATCTTTTTTAAAAAAACACAGAGTAGTGTGTTTATATATAGAAAAACACTGGAAGACACCTAAAGCAGGCCAGATCAGACCGTGTCAAAGTCATGTCTTCTTCTAGGAAGGTCCCCAGTTAAGTGAGGAAAAGGAAAAGCCCTAGCTGGAGTTTCAAAAGAAAAGAGACTAGAAACCCCACTGAGACATTAGAAATCTAGGCTTTAGGTCTCACAATAGTCTTGAACCCTCTATCAGCAACAAGTCTCAGTAGTCTACCTGATCTGGAAGCCAGAAGCCATCAGTGCGTCCCCAAGAATAAAACAGAAGTCTTGGTGGATGTCTGCATCTCTTTCAGAGCATCACATGACTGTAAGGTCTCCTGTGTCACTGAGCAAGCTCCCACGCCAGATCGAGGGTCATGTGGCAGCATCTGCCTTCCTAAGCTCCGTTCCTGACACCAGTAAATAATGATTGCTAAATCAGAAGCAGGCTGTACCCCTCATGCCCAGAGGGCTCCCACCAGCCCCTTCTGCACAGACTTTTTAAACAAGCTTTAAGTGTGTGTCTGCATATGAGTGCAATGCCTATGGGGCCCGGAAGAGGGCATCCTTTAACCTGAGGCTGGAATTTCAGGTGCTTGTAAAATGCCAACATGAATGTTGGGAACCAGATCTGCTGAGCTATCCCTTCAGCCCCATGGCCGCTGGTTTTGGGAAGACAGGAAGATGTCTGGACACAGGAGGCCCCACAGCCTGGATCCCTCCCCATGCTACTCTCCACTCCCCTCCCCCAGACACTTTTGTTTCTAAGCTCTCTGTCCCAGGCATTCCATACCAGAGCTGCTGAGCTCCCTACACTTTGACACTGGGGGCTGCTCTTAGAGACATATAAAATGAAAACCAGGTTTTTCACAGGCAGTCCTTGAAGATCTAAGGCACACTTCTAGGATTGTCCATAAAGTCTGAGCCTCAGTTTCCCCACCTTAAAGATGGGAGCATTAGTGCCTGAGAGCTGTCCTGAGAGTAAAGTGGGCAAAGGTTTTAAGCAGTTTTAACAGTGTCTGGTCCTCACATGAACACACACACACACACACACACACACACACACACACACACACGAACCACGCAAACACACATGCAAACACACATACACACATGCACACATGAGCCATATACATACACATACACACACATGCATGGACCACACACATGCACAGAGACACACGAATGGATCACATACACACACACACACACACACACACACGAACCACACAAACACACATGAACTACACATACATACATACATACATACATACATACATAAACATGAATGCGTATACATGAATGACACATATACATACTCACACAAGGGCCACATGTGCACATATATATGAACTACACAAACACATGCACACACACACAAACGTGTGTGTGTATACAAATAATAGTAATAAATCATGTTTTAAACAATTCTCTGCTATATGTATAATTATGTGTTTATTAAAGAAAGGAAATTTCATACTGAGGAGATGGAAGTGCTTGTTTGTCTTGAAGAATAGTCATGGCCTAATTGTTTAATAGGAAGTGGATTTGATAGGTTTTGATCTTATGGCCCTCTTTGCTGAGACCACCTCTCTGTGTAAATACACAGCCCAGAATGGCATAAATATGTTTAGGGCCACTTCCGACAGTGTTGGGAACTCAGCTCGTAGTAATCTGAAGCCAAAATGGTATTTCACAATTTTGTTTGGTTTGTTTTTCACAGGGTCTCTCTGTGTAGCCCTCGCTGTCCTGTATGTAACTCACTGTGTAGATCAGGCTGACCTCGAGCTCACAGATCTGCCTACCTCTGCCTCCTGAGTGCTGGGATTTTCACAGTTCCTAAAGAAACTTGTGGTTTTTTTAATGAAACCCATGTAAAAGAGCCAGGTACAGTGTCGTGCACGGGTAGTCCCAACACTAGGGAAGCAGAGACAGGAGGATCCCTGTGTCTTAACGGTCAAGCCAAGTGAGAGACCATATCTCAAAAAGCAGGTGGACAGTGCCTGAGAAATGACACTCAAGGTGACCACTGACCTCCACATGCACTCCCACACACATGCACCCAGCCTGTCTTTATTTAACTTGTTCCCGCAAATGCAGAAATTTCAGAATGGCTGGTGATCTCTGCAGCTCTTGACACACAAAGGTCTGGAATCCTCGCAGGGGAGGCTTCAGCAGTGCTCACTACGGCGTCTGGAGCAAGTGCTCGCACCATGCTAACTGCGCATGCGTGACACGTTCTGCACTGAGGCTGCATGATGTCACGTGATGCAAACCATATAAGTTCTTCCAGAAACACCTTGGATTTTGAACTTAACGCCACTGTATTTTCAAACACCTTTCACCATTGCCAATTCATGTCTGCTATGGGGTTGTGACCTACAGTTTGATGGAGTCTGTTAACTAGCGGGTCTGTTAAAACGGATGATATAGGAGTTGGGGGCTAGCTCAGCCTCTCAGCACTTGCTCAGCAGGCTCAAGGCCTGGGTTTCATTTCCAGTGCTGTGAGTTCTAAGATAATGCCATGAGCTTTTAGCCAAACAACTAAAAATCAGAGCAGGAAGAGAGATGGTATTTCAGAATGAGGGGCCGTAGTAATCCTACGGAACCCAGAGCCAATGGTCCAACCTTCACTACCACGTTTATCAGCCTTGCTGTGCACCACATATCGTCCTCGTTTCATTACCTACCTTAAGCTCTCTGGGCCTCAGTTTCCCCACCTGCAACATGGGTGAGAGCAATTGAGGATTTTGATGAATCTAATAGAGTTGAAGCCCCTCATCTTCATCTTTGTTCAGAAAGCCAAGTGCAGCATGACACTGGAGCACAGTGGGCGCCTCGGGCAGAGGTGGCCCCGTGTTTGTTATTCCTACCCCACGCCCCCGGAATGGGGATGCCATCGTCTGCAGGGGACGTTGAGTAATAAGTGGAGAAAGGCTCGCCGTGGTACCCAAATAAACACGCTGGTGACGGATGAGGGGACCCCCGTCTCTCCTTCCCCCAGCTGCGCTGCTAGCACCCAGCACACGTTTCTTACACGCGGGTGAATAAACACCGGCAGGGCCCACTTCAAAAGGCTCCAAGGGCAACATAGAAGGGGCAGCTGCTGCTGATAGAAGCAGTGTGCCTTGGGGGGCTGAGGGGGGAGCCTCCAGCAGCAGACGGCCCCAAGACGCACAAATACATCAGTGTGACCTCCTCAAAGGCCCAGAGACTGAGAGCAGGAAAAATAAATAATTCCGTTATCTCTGATGAATTTTTGCCTTTGATCTCTCTCCTCCCCACCCTCTCTTCCATCGCTCTTGCTCCCCTCACCCCCTTCCCCGATTTTTCTCTCCCCACTACCTTTTTTTAAGCCTCTCCTCCTGGCCGCCACTTGATTTATGCCCTAAACAGCTCCAAGAGGCTGACGGCCCCTGATGAATTGGTGGAGTGGTTCTGTGCAGAGACCCTGAGCAGGCGGCAGGGAATGGGGCAGGGGGAGGCAGGGACTGTGATTCCCTCCAGAGAGGGAAAGCCTAGCTCAGTGAGGGGACTCTTTCTATTAACTAGTGCTCACACGTATGTAGATGAATGTACCTGTGTGCACACCCATGTCACTTCTGGCCTGGTTACTTGGCTTTTTCTTTGGGGGGGGTGGTTTGGTTTTGAGCCAGTTCAGGAATAAAGAGGGGGAAATGACTTCTGTTCTTCCTTCCTTGTTGGTGATAACCACCATATGTCTACCATGCTCAAAGCTCCAGGGTGACCGCAGTCATAATTGAGAGGCAGAGGACTGTAGCCTGTTCTCCCTCAGTCACGGCCAGACTTCCTGAGTTCAAGTTCAACTCCGGGGCTCTCCAGCCCTGAGACTTCAGCTGCAGCAGCTTAGTCCTTCTGTGCCTCAGTTTCCCCAGATAGACGCCAAGGCAATAAAGTCTGGAGCAGGCGGTCAAATGAGGGGATGCTGAAAACAATTAACTGCCACCGTGGTGACAATAAATGTCACCAATAAGGGGGGATGATGAAGAAAAAAGGAGAAGAAAGCAGAAGTAACTAACATACCTATATGAACTAGCTGGAGATTTCAGAGAGAGCTGTGTGATGTGGGCCTGAACAACACATGCAAAGGTCCCGGAGCAGAAGCGTTCAAGCTGCCCTCAGAGAACCTGATTCCTGGAACCAGGCAGAAGATGAGAAAAAAACTCTGGCAAAGCCCTGTAAAGCAGGACTTAGTTTGGTCTCTGTCTTGATGGCAGTTGGACCTGCTGAAGTCCTAATGGCAGAACAAATAAGGTATTTGGGCCAACAGTATGAGATGTGGGATATAGCTCAGTGGTAGAGTGCTTGCCTAGCCTACATGAAACCCTAGGTTCCATCTCCAACACTGAAAATCAAGCATGGGCATTCAGGTCTGTAATCTTGGCACTGAAGGAAGAAGGGTGGGGCTCAAACCCTCAAGATCATCATCAGACACCTAGGGAGTTCAAAGCCAGCCTGAGCTACATGAGACCCTCTCTTAAAGAACAAAGAAGGGGCTGAGGAAGTCTCTTAATGGTAAGAGACTTCCGTGGGCACTTAAGGACCAGAGTTCAAGTCCCCAGCACCCACGTAATAAACCAGGCATGACCTACTGCTATGGGAGGGTAGAGAAAGGAAAATTGCAGGAGTTTGCTAGCTGTTAGGGCTGACAAGGACCCCATCGTGAGGGAACAAGGTAGAGAGTGACAGGCAGGGTCCCTGATGTCCTTCTTTGGCCTCCATGATGGAAACTACAAATACATCTCCCACCGAAGAAGAAGGAGGAGGAGGAGGAGGAGGAGGAGGAGGAGGAGGAGGAGGAGGAGGAGGAATAGGAGGAAGAGGAGGAAGAGGAGGAAGAGGAGGAGGAAGAGGGGGAAGAGGAGGAAGAGGAGGGGGGGAAATGTTCATGGTGGTAGTACCAACTGGTGCTCTTCAGAGGAGAGGGGCTGGTGGCTGAGGTGAGCATGACTCCTCCTTGAACTCCACACAGATACCAGGTAGGATTTAGAGAAGACTCTTGAGACCCAACTTAATATGACAGAAGAATCAAGGGAGTATCCAAGTTCACAGGCATCTCATAGGGGCAGTCAATGGCCATAGTTTTGTGGCATTTTTATTTGCTTTGCCAAGTGACAAACGGAGCCACTGGAGAGGTTAAGTTCACCTCATGCACCTAAGCATGGAAGACTGAAGCCAGAGCTGGCAGATGGAGGAGGTCTGAGTGGGCAGCTTGAACTGTGGGAATTTTGACAGCTCAGTTTAATCTCGTGAACCCATCATGGAATTCATGGGCCTGTCTTGAATGCATATTTAGACTTTGTTTTGTGTGTTTGCTCATGTGGAGGCTTGAGGCCAATGCTGGGTGTCTTTCTCAGTCCCTGTCAGACCTCTCCCTGGATCTGCCTTCCCAGCGCTGGGATTGCAGATGTCCACACTGTCATGCAGCCCTCTTACCTGGACACCTGGTATTAAACGTGGATCTTCGTATTGGACAGCCAGCGATTTACCCACTGAGCCTTCTCCCGGCACACACTGGTAGTTTTTAAAGTGTGCATGCTCGGCTTCCAAGCAAGCCATTTGCTTCTTATGGAGTGTGAACTTGCCTGGGTTTGGGTTTGGTTTTGCAAAGCTCCTCTCTCCTGGGCCCCCACATCAGTGGCCAGAATCACATGGTAAGTGGTTGTCCAGTCATCCAATAAGCAATGCATTTTTTTAATTAATTAATTTATTTATTTTATGTATGTGAGTATACTGTAGCTATCTTCAGACACACCAGAAGAGGGCATCAGATCCAATTACAGTTGGTTGTGAGCCACCATGTGGATGCTAGGAATTGAACTCAGGACCTCTGGAAAAGCAGTCAGTACTCTTAACCACTGAGCCATTTCTCTAGCCCCACATGTGTTTTACATGAAGGACACCTTGATCATTCCTGGCTAGCTAGGTTCTATCACTCTGGTAGGTCCAGGTTCCTAAGACCTTGTTCTGAACTCTTGGTGCACTAGGGTCTAACTGGCTACTTTGTATTGTTTCCTTAGTTTAATTCTTTTTTTTTTCCGGAGCTGGGGACCGAACCCAGGGCCTTGCGCTTGCTAGGCAAGCGCTCAACCACTGAGCCAAATCCCCAACCCCCCTTAGTTTAATTCTTATGGGTTTTTTACAAAGTTGCCATTTTAGGTTACAATGTATCCTTTCCTCTGGTTTTTGTGAGGTTTACAATGTTGTCATCTTAACTTACAATGTATCCTTTCCTTTGTTACTGAAAGTTTTTACAATGTTGCCATTGTAAGCTACAATGTATCCTTTCCTTTGGTTCTATGAGTTTTCAGCCCCTGAGGTGGTGAGGCCAAGCTGCTGAGGACATCCTTGGATTCATCTCTCTGTACAGGGAGCAAAATCACAGTACCATAGATTAGAGGGGTTTAACGTTGATTGCTGTGTGATAATATTGTAAAGTGTGATCTGGATGCTCCCAATGACAGTGTGTGAGGATTCCTCAAGATCTATGCCTCGACAAACTGTCTACGTGGCTCACTATTCAACTAGTCTGATTAGTCAGCTGCTCTGGGGATTCCAACTGCATACTAGGATCATAGGCGGTCCTACACAACCACCTAGCTTTTTTTTTTTCCTATGGGCCGTGGGTACTTGGAACTCTCTTATACTTGAAAGCACATTACCTGCTGAGCATTTCCCCAGGCCCTTAATTCTAAACACTTCTAATGGCATGATTTTGTACCATTTATTATTCTAGAGCAGTGGTTCTCAACCTTCCTAGTGCTGCAGCCCTTTAATACAGTTTCTCATGTTGTGGTGACAACACACACACACACACACACACACACCATAAAATTATTTTCATTGCTACTTCATACTGAAATCTTACTACTGTTATGTATCATAATGCAAATGGCTGTTTTTCAATGGTCTTAGATGACCCCCGTGAAAGGAATGTTTGACACTCCCCCAAAGGAATTGTGACTCACATGTTGATATCACCTGTTCTAGACCATTCCAAGGCTGATCTCCTGCACAAGAAATACAGGGAGGCAACTGGAAAAGGTGTAGTGCCATATTGGATTTGGGCCTGGCCGCTTTGTAACTGCATGGCCACAGTAAAAGTCATGGGATTGTTGGACAGAGGCCTCTCCCATGTATTTACGGCACAGGAAGAAAAGACCAAGTAGTAAACACCCAGTGTCTCCACTGCATGACCTCTGCTGAGCCCGGCTGATGCATGTGGAACTGACACACCCGGACCACACCTGGGTGGTGGTCAATTTACTTCTGCCTTTTACTTCCTCAGCCTTTCACGAGCCAGGTAGTCAGGAGCCAGGGTTTCCCACTGTGCTTCCCAGATATTTTCTACCTGGAGACTTGGGTATATAAGTGGTGAATAAAGCTACAGGAGTCTCTCACTCTTCTTCCTCACTCTCGCTGTTCCTCTCTCTCTCTCTCTCTCTCTCTCTCTCTCTCTCTCTCTCTCTCTCCCTCTCTTCCTCTCTTCCTCTCCTGGCTTGACACGATAACCTGTGTGTGTGTATGTGTGTTTCTTTCATCCCGTAGGCTTTCGCCCGATTCTCGGTAGTGTGTCGGTGCTGGCGCCGACAAAAAGGCTTAGGTTTAGGAAACGGCATGTGTGGTTCAGTTTTGCCTTTTGTTAAAGGATGGGTTATTAAGCTTAATGACTGTCAGTTTCCCTTCCTCTGAACCTGGACATGACAAAACTGAACTGCTGGAGTCATGGGAGCAATTAGATTAGCTTATGGCACTTGGTAGACCCTCCAGTGTCACACCCTTTAGGACTTTCAGACTACATGGTGGAACATCACACACCCACCCTCCATTCATGGGAAAGCTCGAATGAAATCTACATCCAGTAGATAAGGTATAAGGGTTTATATGACTCAGAAACCTACCCAAAGCCAGTGTTTTGACACAAAAGTATGTGTGTTTGTGAGAGCATTCACATGTGTGCATAGGAGAGTGTTCATGTGCATGCAAGAGCATTTGCCTGTGTTCGTGTATGTTTTGATGTGTGCATTTGAGATGTTGGCATGAGCATTCACCTGTATGCCTATAAAGTTGTTCAACTGTATGGTCACATATATGCATGCATGCTTAGAGTATGTTTTGTGAAGGGTTGTTGGAAGGAGCAGCTACAAGCTATTGGAAGCAAACACAGCTGTCCCCAGCACGGCCTCCTGGGTATCTACATTTTCCTGGGTGCTAGTCTATCAAGAAAGAATAAAATTATAGATAGGTACTATCTCATGTGATAAAAAATAGACCCAAGCACAGAGATAAAGAAAATAGAAATGGTTAAGATAACTTTGCATTGGTATAAAGCAAGTTCCCCAGTGAGGTAAAGACTGTGCCCTTCTCTACCCTTCCCTACCCTACCCTTCCTGACCCTGCCCTGCCCTCACTTGCCCACTCTTTCCCACCCCTTCCCACCTCTGCCCACACCTGGCTCTTCCTTGCCCTAACTTCTCAATGCAGATGGCACCAACCTGGTCACCCTCCCATGCTATGTGAGAGGAAAGGTCAAAGACGGTGTCTGCCTACCCTGGTGCCACCTGTCTGAGACACATTGATTGGCACACAGCTCCTGCCAATGGGCCATTGTCTGTTTTTATACTGTCAAATTCTATGTGACCCTGAAAACCAAGCATCTTTCAAAGATGGGGTTGAGGCAAAGATGAGGAGGACAGGAATGTATACACTTAGGAAAGCAGACTGGACAGTAAGACATGGTGCTGGGTGAACTCTAGAGAGCAGGAGAGGAGCCACAACGAAATCAAGTTGGGAAAGAAAGAATTTAAGCAGCTGGACCATACCCATCTGGGTCTCATTCTCCATGTTCAAAGAGCTTGAGGAGCAGGTGACCCAGATGGTCAGACTCCGAAAGGAAGGAACTCGACTCCTCCTGGTGGAGGAACCCAAGATGGGAGTTCTTGGTCTAAGACATTCAATGGCCCTTCTCCTCCAAGATAGCCAGGGTCTGTACCACCATCCAGCTCTGGTTCAGGACTGACCCGCTGAACCAAGCACTCAGGTGTCTCCACACATCTCTGTGTGGAGTATCTACTGCAGTAGAATATTGTCCTCTAAGCACACGAATTAAAACCACCATCATCAGCTATGACAGTTCACAGACAACCTTGCAGATCAGGCCTATTGACCCTCCCTCGTAAAAGAAGGGAGTGGGGAGTGACTTGCCTCTGCGTGCCTCAGTTTCCCCACACGTGAAATGGAGGGAACAGCAGGATGCCTACGCGTTGTTGTGCTATTGCATCTACACACGTGGTGTCTCTGAACTCTGTAAACTCAAGGTGCAGTTATTTGCATGAAGGACCTTGCACAAGGGAACAAAGACAAAAACGAAGGCTTTCAGAAAAGGCAGCCCTGGCAGTACAACAAGCATGGCGGCTTTCTGTCCTTCCTTGATGGTTACTCTCGTCTACTCCCACCCCACTTCCTGCCGGCTTTCTTCTCTTCCCAGGTCTCACTGGCCCATCTGTTTCAGAGGCTCGGGGAGAAGTGCCAAATAGCATCCATCCCCAGCTGGGGCCTCGAAGCTTCTGATAAGCAGGCCCAGAGAGAGGTGAGTTCTGAAAATTAAACAAAACCCGGTGTCTTTGAAAGGTCACCCAGCTCTGAGGCTGGCCGTGCTGTCAGTGACAGGCAGCAGGGAGAACCACGAGGGGACTCGAGGGGCAGATGAGAACGAAGAGGAGAGAGCAGCCAAGAACAGGACGGCTCCATATGTCACCCCGTCGGGTATGGGGTCCTTGAGCCTAGGAAGGAGCCTGTCATAAAGCTTACAGTTCACAAGTGTTTATTAGAACACTCGACCTCCGAGAGCCAAGCTGAAAGGATTCGGGTCCTCAAGGAAGATGCCACTTCCGGTGCAGAGCAAGTACTTCCTGTCTGCCCAGGGGCTGACAAGAATTTGGTCTCTGGAGGCAACTGCTCACTTCTCAGGACAATACAGGGAAAGAGGGTCACTCTGGGTTTCTGCTGTGTTCATGGTGGTGGTGGTGGGGACATCAATGGGAGACCAGCCATCTAGATCGCTTCTAGATGAGTCCATGGCCTTCCACTGTGACAGAGCAGTAGAGTCTTGGGATATTATCTACTATCGTGAGTGTGTGTGCGTGTGTATGTACACATGTGTGTGCATTCGTGTGTGTGTACATGTGCATGTGTATACAGTGTGTATACATGTGCATGTGTGTGTGTAGTGTGTGTGTGTGTGTGTGTGTGTGTGTGTGTGGACCCTTTTGTGCCTGGGAGATTAAGTGGAGGACAAAGCCAAGAGACGAAAGTCCTATTGAAGATGCCACATGGTTGGCTACGTGATCAGAGCCACCACCTGGCATACAGGATTTATTTCACCTGGTCCTTCAAGCACACCTGTGTGCCTTTCATCATCTTTGATTGGCAGATGTGGAAACAAAAAACAGCAACTCCCCAACTGGGGAACTCTGGCACTCTGTAACCACAGCCTACCCTGTAGCCAAGTTCGCTACTTCCCTAGCCAAACCTTCCCATTGCACTCAATCTCAAGGGCTCCTCATTTCCCCTTCTCCACTTCTGCCCACCCCTGCAACCTGGAAGGAAAGTCAAGAAGCATGTCTTCCCTCTGCAGACTAGACAGTGGGAGAAACCTCAAAGCCTAGCGCCAGCTCACCCCACCACGGTAATGGCGTTCTCAGTGTGTCTCCTTCACAGGACAGATGGCTCAGCACCTACCAGCAAGCCTGACCAGCTGAGCTTAATGGGAGAGAGATGTGTAACAGCTGCTGGTCCTGTTCTAGCACACTCATAGGGCTAAGGAGAACAGAAAGCATCGTTTGGTGGGAGAGGCCTGAGCCTGAGCCACCCCTGGGCTGGAATCCCAAGTCAGTCATTATGTGACATCAGAAAGACACTTGTCTGTGAAGGGGCTCAATGACCGTGGCCATCAGGCAGATTGCTGTGAAGTTTGAAGAGGATCCACTCAGCTAACAATGGGCACTTGAGAATGTAGAGCCAGGTGTCTTATCCATGATCAACTGTGCCCATTGCTCATGGCCTGTAGTGAGACAGTACATCACCACAAGGGTATGGGGCAGAGAGCCATGGACCCACATCCCATCAAGAGCACCACCCCAATGTTAAAGAGACCTCTCCGCCTTTGTGGTTTGAATAGCAATGGCCCCCGTGTTTGAATGCTTGGCTATAGGGAGTGGCAGTACGGGGAGGTGTGGCCTTGTTGCAGGAAGTATGTCACTGTAGGGGGCGGGCTTTGTGGTCTCATATGTTTAAGCTACACCCAGTGTGGCACACAGACTTCTTCTGCTGCCTGCAGATTAAGATGTAGAACTCTCAGCTCCTCCAGCACCATGTCCACCTGTGCACTGCCATGTTCCCGCCACGATGGTAATGGGCTAAATCTCTGAACCTGTAAGCCAGACTCATGAAATGTTGCCCCTTTATGAGTTGCCTTGGTCATGGTGTCTCTTCACAGCAATAAAAACCCTAACTCAGACAGCCTCCTAACAGTCCCCCTACCTCCCAACAGCATGGCCCCTAGAGAGGAAGCCTCAAACACACATGCCTTTGGAAGACATTTAGGACCAGGTTATAAGAGCAACAGTTCAGAGGTTAAGAGCATTTGCTAGCTCTTCCAAGGGACAAGAATTCAGATCCAAGACCCCATGTTGTAGGACTCACAGTCGACTATAACTCCAGCTCCAGGGGATCTCACACACTCTTTTGGCCTCTACAGGTACACACACACACACACACACACACACACACACACACACATACACACACACACAAACACACACACACAAAATCCTTCTAACAATAGAAGTTACCTATAGATGCCTTTTGCTATCATCTTTCCCCACAGCTCCAGGATCAAGAGTATTGCTATGAGAACCATATGGACCAAGGATCAGCCTGCTTGTACCAGTTGTTAGCCTTGAAGAACAAAGCTCAAATGACCTAGGCAAGATCAGTTTGTTTAACTGGACGACAGGATGCTTATGCCTACCTCACAGGACCCACTTCAAGATGAGTTGAGCATTTAAGGTCAGAGCTCCGTGTTTGGCACATAGTGCATTTCTAGACAAGTCCTGCACATCCCCCGCTTGTGTCTGAGGCGGGGCCTCGTGTCTTCTTGAAAGCCTGGATAGCAAACTGCTTTGAAAGACAGGACTGGTATCTCTCTGGAGGGTGGTTTTATTTGGGACCCAGTACACTAAAGACAAACTTGCTTTTCCAGCCAATGTCAGATAAGTAGGCTTTGAGTTCCCAATGGTCAGTCTCCAAAATTCCAGGACCTCCCACCTGGGATACAAGGGTGTGTGGTGGCCATCTGGGCTCTCCCAGGTCATCTGTAAGGGACTTTTCAAGAGAGGAGAATCTTCACCCCATGATTGCACAACTTGCCTGATCGTGAAAACAGCCCTTTGCCTCTGACAGTTGTCAAGAGGCACCGTGGCTCATGGGACACCCGGTCAAGGCATGCTGGCTGTCACTTCTCGGCCTTTTGACCAAGTTCAAGTGCAAAGCGTGTTGTCTATTCTGGAGCAACTGTTACCACCATTTGGGTGCATCACAGATAAAGCAAATGCAAGGTAATTCTGAACTTGAGATATTGGTTCAATGGGTAGTTCATAGGTTTGGGTTTTTTTTTTTTTCTTCTAACAACAAAAGCTATTCTGAACATAGATACTATAGATCATTTTTGCTTTCTCAAAAAGAGTCATACTTTTAATGAGAAATCAGAGGCTAAGGACCAGCCATGTGGCTCAATGGGTAAGGGTGCTTAAAACCAAACCTGGTGACTTGAGTTTGACCCTTTGGGTATATATGATAGAAGGAGAGAACTGACTCCTGCAGGTTATTCTCTGAATTTCACACACATTGAGCAAACAGAGAAGCACACAAAGATAAGTAAATAAATGCAAAAAAAAATAAATTAAAGGGCATCAGTGGCTAAGAGATCATATAAATATGGGGATGTGTCTACCTGTGCATTGATCCAAGAATCTAACAAGAGAGTCCTGACTTATCATAGCTGAGATACTGCAGACAGAAGAGCCAGGAAGTCATAGGCAGGCTCCAACCAGCATCCCCACTAACTGGCCAGCTCATCAGAAGCTGCGTTACCACCCACTCTAGATTCCATGCCGTGGAAAATGGCAGTGACACGTTTTCATTCTATGCTTGGGGAGAAATCATAGAAGCCTAAGCATGAATGATCTCACAATATCCATTCCCCAACCATCCCTTCCCCACCTTGCGGCCACCGCAGCTCATAGCAAGAGGGTGAATCCTTCTTATCCCCCTTGAATTCGCCCTGGCCCTTTCTTTCATCCTTAGGCTGTAATGGTCATTGGAAGACTTGCAATCCCTTTAAGAGTGGTTATTTCCCCTTCTTGAAGATGAGGTTAGACCTCCAGGGACCGAAACCACATGTCTAGAGATTCCTGAGAAGGAGAGACCATCTAAGTGCTCCATCTAAACCCAAGCACATGAAGGACATCAGCGGGCACCACCTAGGGTAGAAAAGCCACACAGCTGAGTCCTGCCTGGATGCCAGACCCACGGTGGACATGCTGCCCTTAGTAGTCAAAGCTGGGACTTGTTACATAGCAATCGCTAGATTCCCCTCACGGGGAGGAAAGCTCGGTCATGCAAGAATTGTATCCATCTTGATCCCACTGTGTCCCATACCTTGCCTGGACCCTGACACTTAGAAAACGCTTAAGAATCTTAAGGGACTGTTGAAGCCATTCATTCAAGCAAGTGTGGGGCCTTGGCCACCATTGCATTTGGGAGGGAGGCTGTTTTTTTTTTCTTTTCTTTTCATTATTTTTAATTAGTTTGGTGCCTTGGGTGCCTCTCCCGCTCCCTTGCTCCCCTCCCCTCCTCAATTCCACTTTCCTCATCCCTTTTAAACCTCCCCAGTATCCCCTCTCCCACTTTAAAACCACACATATTTTATTGCCCTCACCACGCCCCTGTCAAGGCCCTTTCCCCGTGTGCATGAGCCTCTTTCTTGTGCCCTGGCCTCTACACACACGCACACATGCACACACACACACACACACACACACACACACACACACACACAGAGAGACAGAGACAGAGACAGAGACAGAGACAGACAGAGACAGAGAGACTGACAGAGACAGAGAGAGAAAAGGGGAGGGGAAGAGAGGGAAGGGAGAAGGAGAGGAAGAAGGAGAGGAGAGGGAGACAACAGGGAGAGGGAGAGGGAGAGAAATGCATACACATATAGAAATAAGACTCCAGGCACCACATAAGGGAGAGGATATGCGGTGTCTGTCCTTTTGAGCCTGGGTTTCCCCACTCAATATTTTTTCAGTTCCCTCCATTTTCCTGAGGATTCCATAATTTCACAGGTCTTTCTATGAACTCCAGGCTGAACTCAAACTCAGGATTCTTCTATCTCTGCCTCCCCAGTGCTGGGGACTGCAGTCCTGCGCCACCATGCCAAGCTGGTGTCTCCAGTTCCTATGTAACCCATTCCTAGTCCCTTGTTGCCTGGCAATGACTTATATGCATACATCCCTTCATCCAGCTACCTGTCCCTGTGGACTATGGGGTTATTCAGAAAGCAGTGACAGGTGATTTTTTCACATAGCCCTGGCTTCTGAAACTGCCTGCTTCACCAACCAACCTACCAATGGCTTACAACCCTAGGACATCCATCTCACCAAACTCTGACTTTGACTCTTACACTTGGGGAACTGTACCCCATTCTCCCTACCCCTGAGGTGGCAAGGAATCCTGTGGCTTCCACTGAGTTCTGTGGAACTCACGTCCACATCCATCACCTGCCTCCACATCACCGGTTTCCATAGAGACAGGCCATGTGATCCCTGCCCTTCCCACCTATTCTTCAGGTCTGGGTCTCTACAACAGGAAGACCTGGACTAAGTGGTCTCTGTTTTGCCCACCCCCTCACCCACTGCCCACCCCTCCCCATGAGCCGCTTCGGAGGAGAAGCCACTTCAGCCCTGGGCAGTGACTCCCTTATCTGTCCCACTGGGTCAGAGCACAGCTCCGCCCCTCCCCCAGCCTGAGCCTGACAAGCTCCTTCATTCACACTCCTCCAAAGCAGTGTCCACTTTGGGAAGGGTGATGGGACCCAAGAGCAGTCACTTCCTTTGACAAATGCCAGTGCTGACAGCCGGACACTGTTTTACAAACCCTGGCCCCCACGCTGCTCCCCAGGGCAGGTGACAGGCAGAGCAGGAGGGCACTCAGAGACAAGTCATTTCCCAAGGACAGCAGGTGACATGGGAGAGAGCAGAGGGCCACAAGAGTCTGACTATGGTGTCAGTCCCTGCTGTGCCTCTCAGGCCAGGCAGACAACCTCTCTGAACTTCATCTTTCTTATCTACAAAATGGAAGCTATGGTCTTGCTGTTACCCCCGCTCAGCTGTTACAGTTCAAGCTGAGCACTGTGCTCTGTGGGTCAGGTCCTCACACTGCTTAAGGAGCCCTCTGGAGCAGGGTCACATGAGCCTGCACTTGAGGTGTCCAGAGGTAACCACAGGGGTCTGGGTCTCACCTGAAGGCTTGGCCAAGGGCAGGGGGTCTGCTCCCATGCACACAGAGCACCCCTGCTCCTTGGCAACTGTTGTCTGGAAGCTGCCTATTGGGTCCTAGACTGCCACAGCATGGCTACTTAGCCCATCGGTGTCAGCAAGATGGAAAACATGCTGGTACGTGGGTAGGGTTTGCCATCAACCAGAAGCAAACCACAGGGGCTCTTCTCAGTCAAGGAGGGAGGGGTCGGTTCACGAGTGCATAACAAGGGGAGGGGACATGGGGCATCAGGGGCCATCCTAGATGTTGCTTTCATTTATTCCAACCCTGCCTGCAATGAAGGAGCCTGGTTTGGGGGAGATACTTAACAGGGGAGGTACTTAGCAAGGAAGGTACTTACCAGTGGAGGTACTTACCAGGGGAGGTACTTAGCAAGAGAGGTACTTAGCAGGGAAAGCACTTAGCAGGAGAAGTGCTTCATGCTAAGCCTGTGCAGGTGGCCTTTAATTCTCTTCCTGCTTTCAGGGCCCATCAGGAAACAGGGTGTACCTGTATGGTTAACCAGAGAGCATCATGAACACACACACCCCCGGGTGACACTGACTTCTAGCAGAGATTTGGACAGTATACCTCAGTTTCTAGTTCAAAAGGTCAAGGTGAGCCTCACATACAGGGCATGTGAAGAGTCTTTACCTACTGTGTGCACACCCCACAGGCCTCGCAGTCAGGGCATCTTACTGTGTGCACATCCCACAGAGTGGCAGGAACAGAGCAAGACCCCGTGCACCTGATGAATTTGCTGTCAGGTTTGTTTTTGGTTCGGTTCTGTTCTGTTTTAACAAAAGCCACTAAATACCGATTTCAAGACTTCCTTGTGAGGACCTGCTCTTAGAAATAGAACATAGTCAAGCCAGGGCTGGGGGTGTCATTCCATTGGTAGAGAATCTTCTTTCTGTGCTCGGAGCCCTGGGTACCATCTGCAGCATCACGTAAGTCAAGCATGGGCACATACTCCTGGGAGGTGTAGACTCAGAAGTTCAGAAGTTCAAGGTCATCTTGAGCTACATAGTTGGTTCACTGCCAGCCTGGGCTACCTGAAATGCTCATTGTCTTGAAAACCATAGAAAAGAAAATAGTGGGGTTTGTTCATTCAGACGTTTGCTCAGCCTTATCACGGGCATCAGGGGATGGTAGGATGGTGACATTGATGAATAGGGGATGGGAACATGGAGGGCGGATAAGGGAGGTTGGAGGATGGTGGAGTGGTGAGGTGAAGGGATGGGGATGGGGATGAGAGATGGGGAGGATGGGATGGGAATAAGGGATGGAAAGGATGGGGAGAGGAGGGATGGGGATGAGGGATGGGAAGGATGGGGAGAGGAGGGATGGGGATGAGGGATGGGAAGGATGGGGAGAGGAGGGATGGGGATGAGGGATGGGAAGGGTGGGATGAGAGGAATGGGGATGAGGGATGGGAAGGGTGGAATGAAGATATGGGGAGTTGAAGGAAGAATGGACAGGGCAATGGAAGGATGAAGGGGTGGATGGGGATGTGGGAGATTTGGGGGTGGTGGCGGGGGAAGGAGGTTCTGGGGAGATGAAGATATAAAGGATGAGGTAAGTGTGAGTTATGTGGGGGTGGGGCATTCGAGAATAGGGGATCTGAGATTGGGGATAAGGAGATGGGGGATAAAGGCATGGGTGAAGGAGTGGGGGTAAGGACGGGGACTGGGGATATGAATGGATTGGAAGGATAGTTAGCAGAGAGGTTGGGGAAATAAGGGTGATGGTGAAGCGCTTTTCTCACACCTCAGATGTGGATCACTTGGTCAAAGGGACATCTGCCTTTGCTACAGGGGCAGTATTTCCCCCTTTCTCTCCTTAAACTTCTAGAACTGTAAGTTGCAAGGGGAGAGGGGACCAAGCACCCTTTAAGAAATTGTTCACTTATATCTTGGGGATTTCCCCCCTTATCTTCCTCCTCTGAGACAGGGTCTCATGTAGCCCAGGCTGACCCTGAACTTGCTAGGTAGCCAAAAATGACCCCAAAATTCTTGACCTTGCCTCCTCCTTCCCAGTGCTGGGATTTGAAGTGCACATCCCCAAGAGCTCTGCCCACTGAGCTCACCCGAGGCCCATGAGGGCTTTGGTTTTTTTCAATGACACATTCATTACCAATGACTTCAAGAAAGTATTCCCCAACACCCACTAAGATCTTCCATCAAGATGAACAGTGTAGAATGAGCTGAGGGGTATCAGGTTGTACCGTGGGTGGTGTCCCCACAAGTTCTTGTACAAGTCCCCAGTGGTGGCAAGAACCTTGTCAGAGGTATCTGGAGTCCTGGGGGTTGGAAATCAGAACACCAGCTAGACAGAATCTCAAATGTGGCTTCTCAAACTATGGCCCAACAGAGCAGCAGCTGAAGCTGGTAAGAAATGCAGAATCCCAGGTTCCACTAGACCCCACCTGAATCCCTCTTCACAGCCGGATGAGATTCCCAAACACACCTACACTGTGCAGTCTTAGGACCCCATGTGCCTGGGTGCAGACAGGGGGACAGCTATTCTGAGTAGGGTGATGCCATCTTGTCCTTAAGGCACATGACTGGCTCTCCAGCATCTCTTCAAACTCGGAGGATGGTTAGGAAGTGGTTTTGGAAGGCATGGAGGGGAACAGGAGTGGCAGCAGGTGGCTAAAGATGAGTGGGTGGGCTGGGAGAGGTGGGCGAGTGGTGGCCCGCGTCGCCATGGCTGACGGATGAGCAGGCAGGCCTCAGGGAAGATGGATGAGAGTGGAGACGGAGTGATGGATGGGCTGGGGGCAGTGAGAGCTGCTGGACAGCTGCAAGGAGCTAGCACACAAGACACTGCGCTGTGGGTGGCAGTGAAGCTGGACAGCCATGTGCAAGGAGGGGGCCTGGACATGCCCCTCCTTCCCTCTTCTAGGAAAACAAGTTCAGCAGCCTCAAGTACATTAACATGGTCGAACAGCCATCACCTCCCGCCTCCAGAGCTCTGCTTGTCATCTGCTAACCCCTGGTCAGCCTTCGTCCACTGGTCCACTTTCTCTCTCTGGACTTGCCTGCTCAAGGTGCCTCCTACATGAGGACCTGTGTGGTTTAGCCTCCTTGGGTTTCTTCCCTATATCCGTAGCTCCTTCCTGGAGTAGTGTGGGTAAAATCTCACCCCTCATGTGGACTAGAAGGACGGTGGTGATGGGGAGACAGCTCACCCAGTGCCTCCCACCCAGAATACCAATGGAGGAGGGCATTTTGGTCTTCTGTGGAACATTCTAACCTATTTGCCTCCAACCTCTTCCTTGTCCATTGGTGGGTGAAAAGGAGAGAACCTGGTTGGAGAAGAAAGGAAGGGAATTGAGAGGAACACATGGGGTTGATGGTACCCATCTCTGAGGCTGAGAATGAGTGGTTCTGGCCCCTGGGTCTCTAGAGGGTGGAGTTATCAGAAGGATGTTTGGAACCTCTAAGTCAGAAAAGCAAAAAGAGGTCTGGGGATGTAGCTCAGCAGTAGAACACTTACCTAGTGTGTGCAAGACTGTGGGTTCAATCCCTAGGACCATCCAAGTAGATAAGGACGTGTAAATATTACATTCAAATCTGTGTGTCACTTTACACACCAGACACACGTCTCCCAGGAGGCCCAGGAACTGTTCTCTACAGAGACAGAGAACCACCACAGCACACGCTCAAAGATCAATGATCAGGAAGATGTCTATATGAGGTGTCCCCAAAGGGACCATACAAGGAAGGGGCTAAGCTAGTAACTGATGGATTATTTCAGCCTGTGCACCAAGCCGCCTTTCCTGAGGCCACTAATGTGTTTTAAACGACACAGACAAAATGCTGGGTTTTCAAGAATATCTTTGAAGGCTGGTTGTGCTGGTGCACCTTTGATCTCCGTGCTCAGGAGCCAGAGGCAGTGAGTTCAAGGATAGCCTGGTCTACAGAGTGATGTCCAGCCAGATTTATATACTTACATGTAGTGTGTAGGAAGGCATGGGAAAGTGCATGGATAAACTGAGTATTCCTGGTGATTGTCCCTAAGGAACATGAATAACTCAAGTGTTCCTTGTGGATTGATTGTCCCTAAGAAATGCCAAGGGAGACTGACTTTATTAGTTTTGTATGTCGGATCACACAAATGTATAATAGAAATACTTTTGTCTCTACAGCCATACCACCCTGAACACGCCCGATCTTGTCTGATCTCGGAAGCTAAGCAGGGTCGGGCCTGGTTAGTACTTGGATGGGAGACCGCCTGGGAATACCGGGTGCTGTAGGCTTTTAAAAAAAGAAAAAGAAAAAAAAATACTTTCATATGATTATATGAACACAAAGTTATCTTTTTCTCCCTCAATCCACCCGTGAGAGTGTCTCTGATCTCTCCTTCCATCTCCGTTAGGAACTAAAGGTGACCTTGGAGAGTAGGTGCCTTCTCTACGCACCTTTTCAGCCACGTGATCGTTCTGACATCCTAAAGACGGACGCAGTCGTCACCGGTAACCAAGCGGAGAAACTGAGGCACAGCAGTGGGAGGCCTCGTGGACAGGAAGGAGTGGCCGGATCTGCATCCGCTGGAGCAGTCAGCGTGGAGGTGAACAAGAAGCTCATTGTTGCTCCTGTGCCTGGAAGCCCGTGATTCGCGCACTGCTGGCGCTAACCAGATAGGGAAAGTTGAGGCAGTAGAAGCTGAGGACGCTGTGGGGGGCAACCCAGACTGTCGGATGGTATTATTGATAACTCTTAAATTGCTGGAGGTTGAAGGGCCAGGGCAAGGACCACCGGGACCCTCGGGCTCCTGGTGCATGCTGGGAAGCCTACCGTTCTACCACTGAGACGCGGACTTCCTTTTCTGCGGGGTGCATACAAGTTGTCACTTCCCTCCTCTGCTGCTCGATGACTGCAAAATAAAGATGTCTCCACACAAACCCTTCCAGGCCTTCCTACCACCTTAGAGTTTCCCCTGGAAGCACAAAGAGCCTGCGATGAACCTGGTGTGTTACTAAGACGGTGCCAAGACACAGGTGAGGAAGAGGGTGAAATACGTGGCAAGGATCAAGTTCAGCGAGGGGATGCCTTCAGAAATACCCATGGAGCTGGAGCAGCTCTGGAGTCTGAACCTTCGGGGCTCCTGGAGTCCCCACTTCTGGAACACTGCCTCGAAGAGAGCACCGAGCCCCAGTTACTCCCCTCCTTCTGTGACTGAGGCCAGAGGCACTCCAGATCTCACCCTATATATACACAATCTCCCAGGGAGCCAGGTTCAGGCCACTGGGAGCCCAGAAGTCGAGATGCCAGGGGTCGGCCGCTGACAGGATAACAAGGAACTGACCCTTTTCCTGCTTTCTAGATCCCTCTTCCTACCCAAAGCCTCACTGTGCCTCACCCTGCCCCACAACCCCCATGCCTCAGGTGTCCCTATATGCCTTCAGCCTCCCTCTTTGTGAAATGAGATAAGAATCAGCTAAAAAACTATAGTCCTGTTCCCAAAAGAGCGAAGAACCTTTTCTTGTGATCCCGGAGCTTACGGGAAACTTAAGAATGAAACACAGGAGAAATGGACCTTTCACAGAACAGCCTAGGGTCCTTTGGGAAGCTATGTGGTAAATCTAAAATCCCCAAGTTGAGTGGCCTTTTTGGCCCAGTTCTGGAGCCCCTCCCTAGAAAAATAACAGTCAGGCCTCTGAGAACATGAATGGGGGTGTTGGTGGTAGCACCCTTCTTAGATCAAACTGGACACGACCCCCTGACCTTCTATAGGGAAATGACAGAATAATAGGCACCTGGCCAAAGAGAGAAATAGCATGCAACTATTTAAAAGGTTGGCACACCAATTCTTTTTTTAACTTGAAGGCATGTCCAAGACATGAATGAAGTAGTAATGATAGTGGATGGGTTTTGCAGAAGGAAGCCAAGGCTGGGCGAGTTTGTGTAAGCACTGAAGAGGGCAGGAGGCTCACATACGGCTAGGATCGACTGGCAAGATGTCACAACTTTCTGAAGTTTCTGGTGTTCAAAACCACAAGCTAAGTATTAAGGGGATGTCAAGAGGGCTAAATGGGTAAAGGAGCTTGCCACCAAGCAAGACAGCTTGAGTTCAATCCCTGGGATCCATGCAGTATCCAACCAACCATGTCGTTCTTTGACCTTGACATGAGCACTGTTTCAAACATACACACACACACACACACACACACACACACACACACACGCATGCACGCATAAAGGGTTGGGCATGGTCATGTGGATTTACAGTGCTAGTGCTGGGCTGATCCCTGCAACTCAATTGGCCAGCTCTCTAGCTGGGTCAGCAAGCCTTAGACTCAAGTGGGAGAACTTGCCTCAAACATTTACACAGAGCCAGACATGGTGGTGCATCCCTTC
Source organism: Rattus norvegicus (assembly GCF_021556685.1). NCBI lineage: Eukaryota > Metazoa > Chordata > Mammalia > Rodentia > Muridae > Rattus > Rattus norvegicus. The sequence goes on along the minus strand of NC_141545.1, from coordinate 43,524,772 downwards.
AGTAGTCACTCAGAATACTGAGGAAGGAGGATATCTGTGAGTTTGAAGCCAGATGGGTCTACATAAGACTAAAAGGAGAATGGTATATGTATATTTAAACACACACACACACACACACACACACATATATATATATATATATATATATATATATATATAGAGAGAGAGAGAGAGAGAGAGAAAACAGAAAGGATATATTCTCACTATGTATATATGGCCCAAATTTTTGCTTAAAATTGGGGAAAAGAAGAGGGGGGTCTCTAGTATAATATTAGTCACAAACACTTCAGTAAAATGTTGGGTGGCAATATTTTAGCAAGATCAGATCTAAGACAGCCATGGCAGCTAGGACTCAATGGTGAGATCCTGTCCCAAACAAAGAGATTCCACATGTGGTTTCTAAGGAACATAACCCAAGATTGATTTCTGCCCTTCCATGTAGATACGTGTACACACATGCACACCTAAAATAAAAGTTTCTAAAATAAAGACCTTTATGAGCTGGCAAAATGGAACCAGAACAGGGAGGGGCCACCATTGGCCCCAGCACCCTTCTCCCCTCTCTTCAACCCCTGCCCCCACTCAAATGGACATTGTTAGTCGTCTTTTCTTCCTGCCCTGCTCCCCGGCCATCTCCAACCATCTCCCTGGTATATCTCATGCTGACACACACCATGCTGCCAGTCATCCAGTTCCCAGCAGGCCTGCTGCCCCAGCCCTGACCCCAGCCCTCTGAGAGGTTGAAAGGGCACCACGAGATAACCTAACTCCAGCTCTCCCACAGGAAATCAGAGAAGAGAGAACCGTCCACCCCCAGCTGCCTAGTTAGGGTCTTCAGAGCCTCCCATGATAAGAGCAGCTGTGTCCTAAATGTTCCATAAGCTCCAGTCTCAGCGCTGAGCACTGTCCTGGGTGACCACACCCTGCTTGCCAGCGGGGGCTCAGAAAGGAGAGACAGGACTGAAGGAAGAAACCTCCGGACCTTGCCTGGCTCACGTGTGGAAATAAAGTGATCATGGTTCCTTCTACCTGAGGCCAGAGAGAACTGGGGCGGGAGCGGGGGTCCCTGAGATCTCTTACATAACCCGTATATGTTCTATATTCTTGTATCCAAGCTGGGAACGTGGCCAGTGTTTGTGAAGCGCTTGCCCTTGCTGGTAATTCATCTTTAGACTGATAGGAAAGAGCCCGGCTGATGAACTTGGAGAGATCCTGCTTAATCTACTCCAAGAATAGCAAGGAAGCATCCCGAGATGGCCACGTGACGTGGGTGGAGAGACTGGACCCCCACCCCCACCCCCACTCCCACCCCCGGCAGAGTTGACGTCCCTTAGGAATCGCTAAGATGCATTCTCCGCCAAAGGGACCAGAGCTAGTGCGGGCTATGAGGAGTCTGGGGAGCACGGAACTGGGTTGTGTTGCTACAGTTTGTTCCTAGAGGATCTACTGGGTCTAAAGAAAGATGTCTCTTCTCACCTGTCAAGTGGGCTTGGCCTAATTTATCTTCTGCTTTTTCCCCCCTGTAAAATAGGAGCATTTGCTTAGTGTCGTATTGATAAAAATAAATGTGAGTTGTTTAAGAGGTAAAATTCAATCAACTGACATTATCTCCTGGGTTCTTCACATGGGTGATTTCTTTTAACCGTCCCCTACCGTCCCATGAACGACGCCGTTATAAACCCCACTGTTCAAAAAGGAAGGCTCAGAAGCACCGTGGTCAGCATCTTTCAGGGGCGTTGCCATAGAGATGAGATGATTCCATCCCAGTTCTCGGATGGGAAAACGAAGGCACAGAGAAACCAAGTCCTGTATCAAAGATGTCAGAGAGAGCAAGAAGGAGACAGAGCTAGAATGCAAACGGGTCTGTGCCAAGGCAGCTTGCTTCCGCTTGAAGAGCGCGGGCGCCCCCTTGTGGCAAAATGTCACATCACTTGATGGCAATTTAGACTTAGAAAAGAGGAGGTTGCGGAAGGAAAGGGGAGGTTGGCAGGGAGGGTCTTTCAAAGCCACTGGTTACATTGTCACCAAGCCAACCTGGCTCTGAAGGTCCTAAGGGGAGAAAAAAACACCTCGTCTCTGTAACCATGGGAGATTTCTGACATAAAAGAGCAGAAAGCGGTTTCCTAGAAAAATGGGACTCAGATTCTCACTTAAGACCAGGAGAAAAGAGAAAGGATAATATTAGTCACAAACGCTTTAGTATGCATGTCTATAGCAAAACCAGATCTAGGATGACTGAAATATGCTGAGAACCCAGGCCGAGGAGAGACTATGATGAAGGTCAAGGGATCCCAGCTGTGGTCTTAACATTTCACCTCCCAAGTTTGTGGAGAAATTCTAAGCCCTGAGGTGAGAGTCTTGAGTGGCAGGGCCACTCAAGTGGGGAGGTGGTGGGCCAAGAAGGTGCTCCCCTGAACTAGGTGGAATCCTCTGATTCAGGAAGCTATCCCTGAGCAGAGAAGAATTCCCCCTCTTCCCTAGCAATCACTAAATCTATCAGAATATTGACCCTGGACCTTGATGAGACCAATACACATTTATAAAGTCCAAACTTCTAACTTCCAAGCTAGAAGTCCCAGCAGACAGTGGGGAAGCTGGCCACTGGCCAGCCACAGGAGGATGCTGACCATGTAGTCTCTCTCCTCAGCCCTAGGCGTGTGCTGGGTTCTCTGCCTGAATCCTCACCAGCATGTTTTACAGTTAATCTGGTCGAGGTGATGATTGCATTCGTGTCTATGTGTGCCTAAGAATTCCTTGTATTCTGTCCACTTTGCCTACCCAGCAGCTTCTCCTCTATCCCCGCCCAAGTCCTGCCCTCAGCATCCTCTACTTTCCCCGACCAGCTTCAGCTCCATTGGCACCACCTCCAAGAAGCCCTCCAGTTCCCTTCCTAACCCCCTGGAATTGTTCCCATCCCCACCGCTGGTCCTGTCTCTTTTAGGTTCAGAATCCCCATTCTGCAATACGGCGTCAGACCTCTGACCTGAGCACTGTGTCCCGGAGATGTCCAAAGGTGTGTCCAACCCATCTCAGGGCTCTTCTCCACACCCCCCACTCAATCCTCAGTCCCATCTGTAGAAAGGATGGCGCCCCAGTCTCCCCCCTCTCTGCTGCGGGTGAGTGCACGGTCTTCTGCACAATCCTCTGGGAGCTTCAAGGAAATGCTTTTAATTTTGTTCCTTGACTGGTGCACGAGATGGAGCCTGCTTGATCCGATTGCTGGAATCCTGGTTCAGAGCAGGGTGGTGGTCATTGAAGTCAGGGGCATTACATCATCAGGAGGTGCCACAGTCATGGCCGCTGGCTGGAGACGTTCCAGTCCTGGCCGATGGCTGTCACATGTTCTGTATACATCAATGGCTTCAAGCTAGGCTCATATGGACATTCGTCCCTGCTGATTTGTAAGGACTGGGCAGATACCTGAGCCAAACAACCACCTTTATAGACACACAATACATCCTGAGACTACCTCCCAAGTAAGGGTGTCAATCCCAGCCACTGTCTCTGAAACAGCTTCTAGGGAGACCAGCTCCAGATGCCTCCAAACCTCAGGTTCCAGTCATTATTCTCCAGAACAAACTCTCACTACACAGCCCAAACTGACCTGGAATATACTTTGTAGCCCAGGCTAGACTTGAACTCTCAATTCTGCCGCCTCAGCCTCCCAAGGGCTGTGGTCAAGGTGTGAACCTTTGGTCCGTGCCTGAGTAGGACTTATGCTGTCACTGCATGTGGTGATGGGCTGGGCAGGGCTCTGCCAAGGTCACTGATGGGGGGTGGGGTGGGAAGAAAAGGTTCCTAGGTTGTTTGTGAACTTTTTTCTTTCCACCTAGAACAGATGGTGGCCTCCTTGGCTCTTGTCCCTTTGAAAACGAGTAAGCTGCTTGTCATTCTATACATTGTAGGCTGCCTGGGTCCCCTGGGGGTGAAGACCCGGAGTCTGTGTGCTTCTGGTTTCTCCTCACTGAACCTGGCTTTCGTGTGCTGGATCCGATCCGAAATGGTGTGAGTGTAATCGATGTAGGAACCCAGGATGGGGGGGGGGGGTTCAACTGCAATATTAAAAAAAAACAAAAAACAAAAAAGTCATCTCTAAAAGTTAAGACCAGAGTGCGGGTGAGCTGCTGGTTCTAGGGTTCAGAGCCCTTGCTGCTCTTGCAGAGGACTGGAGTTCAGTCCTGGGCTCCCACCTTCCTGTGGCCCCTGTGCCAGGGGACCTGACGCCCTCTACTGGCCTCAGAAGGCACCTGCACACACGTACATGCAGACATTTGATTGATTGATTGATTGATGATTGATTGATTGATTGATCTGGTAAAGTTAAGAACAGAACACTGTATTGTTCCTGAATATCTTTAAGCCTGGAGCAAAAAGAAAGGTTAGCCACTACCAGCTTGCCGTGTTTGAGCAGTCCTTGGCCTGGGCGCACCTCCTCTGACCGTCAGATCATTTTATAGAGTGTTTATTTGGAAAAGGAACAAAATAGGCTTTTTGACAAACCATCATCGAATGCTTCCAAGAAAACCCAGAGCCCTGCTGCAGAGAGGATGTGGAGTTTGCCTTTCCGAGTGGAAGCCAACAGAAGCCCAGGCAGGCTGGTCATCTCTGGGCAGAGCTAGCCCAGCCAGGGCAGGGGAGGCCATCTTGCAGAGGCGCCAAGGGACCACCCTGGGCAAGGCTGTCCTCCAGGTCTCACAAGCGACTCATTGTCCTCCAGACAGCCAGGCTCTGGGCTGGGGAGGAAAGGTGGAGATTGTATGCATTGGCAGAGTCAGTGGGGAGGGTCCGGGGATAATCCTGCTGTAAAGGGATGTTTGAACTCCAGTCCTGATGAAGAAGAAAGCCAGGGTTGGTGTCCAGGCGGGAGGCCCCTGGTAAATTGGAAGTGTGGAGGCGTCCGTGTGGAAGCCTCTGTTTTGAAAGAGATTAGGAGATAGGAAGAGGGGAAATGGGAGGGAATGAAAGCCAAGACCTCGTGTTTCCATAAGCGACCTGACAGATGCTGGCTGGCTGGTGTGTTACGGTAACTCATGAGCCTAGAAAGCCCAGCACTCAGCCAGTGTCTCCCCCTCTTTAAGGCTCAGAGAAGCTGCCACCCAGTCACCACTGTTTGATGCCATTAGGAGGAAAATCGTCATGCCTGCTTCAGCCAGTCCTTCATCACGGGACAGGCTTGTCACTCGCTAACCTTCTATAGCCTCACGCATGTGGTCCACAAACACGACCACGGCTAACATCCCTGTCCCTGAATCCCTGGATTCTGGCCACACCCCTTACCTGAGAGCTGTGTGCTGCACGCACCTCATGACCTTCCCTGGCGAGCTAGGACTGGCTCACTCAAGCTACTCACCCTCTCAGAGGGCTCTCAGAACCTGCTGTGACGCAGCATGTCCTTGACAGAGGACACGGACATCAGCCACTCTCCAGGGACACTTTTGTTTACACACTAAAGGAGCAGCACAGAGGTCAAAGATCTGTTGTTTTATGATGCCAGGACAGTACCGAAGGCCAACAGAGCCAGAAAGGATCATCCTAGTTCAGTGGCATAGCCTTTCCCAGTCTCTAGGACCACTGATGAGAGTGACTAGTTGTGTGTGTGTGTGTGTGTGTGTGTGTGTGTGTGTATCTAAAATATACATATACATATATATCATATACATATACATCATATATACATACATCATTCACATATACATCATACGTATACAAATGTATCATATACATCATACATATACATATATATCATATACATATATACCATATACATATAAACCATATGCATATACATCATATACATATACATAATACATATATACCATATACATATACACCATATACATACACATCATATACATATTCATATATCATATACATATGCATCATATGTATACATATATATCATGTACATATATCATATATACATACATCATACACATATACATCATACGTATACATATATCATATACATAAGCATCATATATACATACATCATACACATATACATCATACATATACATATATAGCATATACATGTACATCATATACATATACACCATGCACTATATGTATCACATATATATAATATATATACATCATATACATATACATGTATATCATATACATATACACCATAAACATATATACCATATGCATATACATCATATACATATATACCACGCACATATACATCATATACTTCATATACATATACATCATATACATATGCATCATATATATATATATATATACCCAACACTTTACTCTTCCCCCTTGAATCATGTAATCAGCTAGAACCAGGGCCACAGGAAGACAGCCCAAGCCCAGGATATCAGAGAAGACCATTTGGGGTACCCCACAAGGCACTAACCACCTGCCTCATGTAAGACTGCAGAATCAGGAATCCTCTCAAGGCATCTTGGAGAGTGACTCTTGAGGATGAGTGCCAAGGGAGAGCAGCAGGCAGTGAGGGAAGACATAGGATGATGCTCTCAGGTGAATCTCAGCAAAGCCCCACTTTCACCTGGTGCTATATAGCACCCTGAAGATCACTGCAGCTACAAACTGGCCTCAGCTCTCCAGAGGCCCAGGGGCTGGTCTTTGTACTCCCAGTCAATGGTGGCTGAGGCTCACCCAGAGAGAGCACCGCTGGTTTGTGCACTGGCTGGCAGAGCTGTGCCAGCTACAAGCAGACCTCTGAAGTCGTCTGCAGATGCAGCCCCAAGAAGAGGAAGCACTCAGAGGTGAGGCTGCATGAAAGAGTGGGGAAGAGAAGAGAATCCAGGTGGGACACTGACCTAGAGAACCTGCCTCCCCCAAAAAAACTTAAGATGACTAGCCCCCAAGGCTTTCCCTAATGCTGTTGCCTGTCCATAGGTACGCCTCTCCTTCCTGGGAGGCAGCAGAAGGGGAAGGGGAGGTTGAGTCCCTATTGTGAGCCAGGATCTGCAGTGAGACTCTGGTGACCATTCACACCAGATCCTAGCCAACAACCCATGTTCCTCCTGCCTGTTCCTTCATGAAAGGTCATAGACCTGACCTGTGCATCTAGGTCATAGCAAAGCCCCCGGTCTGTGTGTTCTCAGAAACTGCTCTTGGGTTCTTCAGGACATTCACTAGCTCCAGGGCATCCTTACACCATGGATTGAGGCTCTCTAGGAGCTTCCAAATATGGCTGAGGCTGAGGACCAGTAGGTAGAATGTTTGCCTGGGTCCCATCTCCAGGACCACATACACCAGGTGTGGTAGCACACTCTTGTCATCTTAGAGACAGAAGGACCAGACTTTCAAGGTCACCCTCAGTAAATGTAGTGAGTTTGGAGACAGCCCAGCTTACATGGGACCAAAAGCAAGCCCAAAGACTAGAATTTTACAGCTGGAGAGACGCTCCATAGTTAATAGTTGTACTGGCTGGTTTTGTGTGTCAACCTGATGCAAGCTACAGTCACCAGAGAGGATGAAGCCTCCCTTGAGGAAATGCCTCCATGAAATGCAGTTAGCTTTAAGGCATTTTCTCAATTGGTGATCAATGGTGGAGGGCACAGCCCACAGTGGGTGGAACCATCCCTGGGCTGGTGTCCTGGGTTCTATAAGCAAGCAGGCTGAGCAAGCCATGAGGAGCAAGCCAATAAGCAGCATCCCTCTATGCCCTCTGCATCAGTTCCTGCTCCTGGGTTCCTGCCTTGCTTGAGTTCCTGTCCGGACTTCCTTTGGTGATGAACAGCAATGTGGAAGGGTAAGCTGAATAAACTCTTTCCTCCCCAACTTGCTATTTGGTCACAGTGCTTCACTGCTGCAAAAGAAACCCTAACTAAAGAATAGTACTGGTACCTGTTCTTCCAGAGAACCCAGGTTCAATTCCCAGCACCCTCATGGCACTCACAAATATCTGTGACTCCAGGTCAAGGGATCTGACACCCTCTTCTGGCTTCCAAGAGCACCAGGCACACACATAGTATATATGCAGGCAAAAAATAACACCCACATGTAAAAATAAATAACTTTTTAAATTAAAAAATATTAAGGGCTAGAGTTTTCATCTGCAGAATTGCTACATTTGCTGAAGGAGACATTGGCTAGCTGGAAGTATTCTTTAAAAAAATTCCAGATTAGGTGGCTTAAATGAAATAAATGTTTGTCGTGTGGTTCAAGTATGTGTGAGTTTGATTTTGAAATGTCCTCAATAGGCTCCTGTATTTGAATACCTGGCCCCCCCAGCAGGTGGCGCTATTTGAACAGTTTACAGACCTTTGCGATTGAAGTTGATAGAATGGTTGCTGGAGTTCCCCTTTGGGGATTTTATCCTTGTCCTGCTTCCAAGCAGAGCCCTGCTTCCATATGCACCCTTATCCTGGTCCACCAAGATTTGAACAAGCTACATTACAAGTTCCTGCCATCAAGAACAGATCCACCCCAGCCACCATGCCTTAGCATCCGTGCCTTCTCTACCATGCTGGACCAACATAACTGAACCTGCAGCCAAAAGTCCTTCCTCCCTTGTTGTTCCTGCCACATTTTGCCACAGACACAGGGAGTTTGGAGCTTCCTGAGAGTGAGGCACTAACATCACATCAGGGGCTCAAGGACGTGAGTGGATCATTCCTGGGTCACCAAGCAGCTCAATTTCCAGAGTCCTGGGAAGTCCTCTGCACCATGGGCACCTGGATAGCGCTGGCCACCTCTGTGTGATTACATGGTTTCTATTAAGACAGAGTTGGTGAGGCAAGGCACCTGCCTCCTAGGGTCACCAGGGTGAATGTGGTTTATAAATGAACAGTGATTGGTGGGAAGATGGAGAGAAGTCTAAGAGGATAAAATGTTCTTCGTCTGGGTGCTGGTGCCACAGGCGAGTCTGCAGAGCGCTGATGTGGGCACTCTCACCAACAAACCTCACACTTTAATAAGCCTGAGACTGGGGGATGGCTGCCTCACGTGTATAAGGACATGCACACACATAAAGAAAGCTGGGCATGCTGACACATGCCTGTAATCTCAGCACTAGAGACAGACAGACAGTCCCCGGGGGCTCACTGGCCACCCAGTCCTCTCTAATTAGTAAGCCCCAGAACACCCAGAAACCCTGTCACAGAAAATGAGCCACTAGGAGTGTGTGACACTCTTGCAGAGGAGCTACAGTGAGCTCCTAGCACACATGTCAGGTGGTCACACTGTGTGTAACTCACACTCCAGAAGACCTGACACACTCTTCTGACCTCCATGGGTACACACACTCACAGACTGTACTTATCCTCATAGATACATGTGAACACATAACACTTTTTTTTTTCATTTAAAAGAAGAAAGGGGAGAAAAGGCGAACAGTTCCTGGTAAGTATTGGCCAAGATTACACACCCATATCACACACACACACACACACACACACACACACATACACACACACACCTGTAAACACTAACACATGGAGACACACACCTGTACACACACATACGTCTGTATACACATACCTGCACACATACACACACCTGTGTACACACACCTGTGCACACACATACACTTGTTACACATACCTGCACACATGCATACACCTACACACACCTGTATACACACATACACCGGTGTACACACACACCTGCACACATACACACACCTGTGTACACACACCTGTGCACACACATACACTTGTTACACATACCTGCACACATGCATACACCTACACACACCTGTATACACACATACACCGGTGTACACACACACCTGCACACATACACACACTTGTGTACGCATAACTGCACACATGCATACACCCACACACACCTGTATATACACATACACCGGTATACACACACACCTGCATACATACACACACTTGTGTATGCATACCTGCACACATGCATACACCTACACACACCTGTATACACACATACACCGGTGTACACACACCTGCACACATACACACACTTGTGTATGCATAACTGCACACATGCATACACCCACACACACCTGTATATACACGTATACTGGTGTACGCACACACCTGCACACATACACACACCTGCACACACACCTGTGCACACACATACACCTGTATACACACACCTGCACATATACACACACCTGCACACACACCCGTAGACACATACCTGTTCTCATTCACACAGACACATACACACATATTGCACACATGAACATGCACGCACACACAACTATACACACAGATGCACACACCTGTAACACACGTGCGTGCACGCCTTACACACACGCACACCTGTATATGCACATACAAAATAAAACTCTCTGCTGCTAGTGGTGACACTGCAGACTCCTAGGTAAAGGGAACCAACACAGGACTCTTGGATGATGCCTAAACACCCAGGGTTTATTTTGGGCCCCTGGCTCCTGTGCACACTCTCCATTAGCGGCCACGGTAACAGCCTCGGTAAGCTTTATCCTTGTGCGACCTTCATCAGTAGACTTCAGTTTCTCCATCTGTCTAGGGGAAAGAATTGACTGTTTTCTGTTTACAAAGTCCTGTTGTGGATCTTCACTTTACATCTGGGGGAACTGAGACCCCAAATGAGGGTTCATCCCAGCCTCTGCCAATCATTCATTCCTGGCAAGAAAATAGCAATACCTCATAGCATCAGCAGGGGGCGCTGCTCAGAGTACCTTATGCATGTGTTAGCTCATTCCCCCCCCACCATTATTCAACCCCATTTTACAGAGAAGGAAACTGAGGGATGTGAGCTTTGAGGTCACAGAAGCAGTCTATGCTCCTAACTTTTGCTCCTTCCATCAGGCGTGGTGCTTCATTCCAGCACCCCACCCCATTTCACCCCCAGTTTCTACCCCTGCCCTCTCCTTCCCCTCCCCCACCACACATTCAGCCAGGCTGAGTCCTTGCCAAGTCTCAGCTGTCACAGCGTTCCCATCTTTGATCACCAGGCAGCCCAGATGTTGAGCTGATCAAAGGCAGCTGTTGCCTAGACCCTCCCCAGAGCGGGTGGGACTGGCACGTGACAGATGTGGAACCTGGCTGGGCAGGGCTCGGTAGGGCCTTCCCCATCCATCACTGGGTTCCTAGAAGGAGGAAGGTTTGAGTAGCTTAAGGGTGGCTGGCGCTACATGCAAGGGTCTGACTGGAAAGGAATCATGAAACAAGAACTTAAAGAGGAACTGGGCTCCCAGGCTCTAGTTGGTGGCCATGATTCCCTCTCGAGCTGGTCTCTGGTCCCTGGTTCCATCGGTCTTTCATTGTAGATCTTCAAGAGCTGCAATTTCTACTAATACTCAATTAAACAAAGTGAGCACTGTGCACTGGGGAAGCTGAGACAGGAAGATAGGAGTTCAAAGCCAGCTTTGGCTACATAAGACAGAGTCTCCAATAGGGATGCATAGCACAGTAGCAAAACATTGGCCGAGTACATGCAAGGCCCAGGGGTGTTGATCCTTAGCATGGGAAAGGGGCTGGGCCTGGGCAGGAAGCAGAAAACACTTCTCCATCTCCTTTGCTGATTCGGTGTAGTTATGGGCATTAGAAACAGGGGTACCGGGCTGGAGAGATGGCTCCGCGGTTAAGAGCACTGACTGCTCTTCCAGAGGTCCTGAGTTCAATTCCCAGCAACCACATGGTGGCTCACAACCATCTGTAATGGAATTCAATGCCTTCTTCTGGTGTGTCTGAAGACAGCTACTGTGTACTCATATAAATATAATAATAAGTAAATCTTTTTAAAAAGTCTTTTAAAAAAGAAAGAAAGAAAGAAACAGGGGTAGCCTTTGACAGCAAGGTGGTTTAGCAGCTAATGGGGCTTACCACCAAGCTTGAGGAATCCCGGAGTCCACAGGGTAGGAGGGATTGAATGTCAGCGGTCCTCTAGCTTCTGTGCATGAATGTGTACTAATGCTCACACAACCACAGAAACACATAATTAAATAAATAAACAAGCAATAACGTTTTAAAGATGTTTTTCTCTATTTGGAACAATGAATGAGTGTGTGTGTGTGTGTGTGTGTGTGTGTGTGTGTGTGTATAGTTTTGTAAGTTTTTATTTATTTTTATGAGTATGAATGTTCTGCCCATATGTGTGTGTGCCACATGTACATCTACTGCCTGAGGAAACCGGAAGAGAGAGTTGGATGCCCTGGCACTGGAGTTACAGATGGTTGCAAACCTCCATGTAGGTGCTGGGAATCGAGCTCAGGCCGTCTGCAGGAGCATCCAGTGAGCCTAACCACTGAGCTATCTCCTCCAGCCTTAATATTGGTTTTATTTAAAAAAAAAAACTTTTAAAACTTGAGCCAAATATTACTGTATGTATCCGGATACAACTTTCTCAAAGACTTGAATTATTTAAGTAGAGAAAGGGGGCACTGGTATTAGACCTGGTTATGAAGTGTTGTCGCCCCACCCCCCAAACCTCATGAGTTAGGGGTTTGGTCCCTGGCTGCAAGCATTGTTTTGGGAGATTTGGGGAGACCTTAAGAGGTGAGTCTGAAGATCCCTGGGGATGGGTCCTTGGAGGGATCTTGTCACATTGACACATACACAGCACACATACCAACATACACACACCCACATACAATATGCACATACTACACCAGACACACATACATACATAAAGACAACACACAGGATATACACATAGAACATACAGACACACACTGAGATAAAGACAGATACAGAGACAGACAGAGACAGAGAGAGAGAGACAGAGAGAGAGAGAGAGAGAGAGAGAGAGAGGGAGGGAGGGAGGGAGGGAGGGAGAAACACACAGAGAGAGATGAAGGAGAGAGAGAGAGAGAGAGAGAGAGAGAGATACAGATATACCCAAGCACACAGAGAGAGCTACAGACATAGAGAGACACAGAGACAAATTCACAGGTAAAGAGATACAGACACACGAAGAGAGATACAGACACAGACAGACAGACACAGACAGACAGACAAGCCAATTGGCTGACAGACAGACAGGGATACAGACAGACAGACACACAAAGAGAGATACAGACACATACAGACAGACACACACACAAAGAGAGATACAGACACAGACAGACAGACACACACACACACAAAGAGAGATACAGACACATATATACATATATACAGAGAGACAGACACAAAGATACACATACAGACAGACACAGAGAGATATAGACACATACATACATACAGACAGACAGACAGGAACTTCTCTTCCCCTCTGCCATGCCCCCTCCCTGCTTCCCCTCCAGCATAAAGCTCCTTCCTCCCCACATTCCCACTGCCACCAGCCTCTGATCACAAGCATAGTCCCAAGTGCCCAGAGATTTCAAAAGCTGTATAAACATGGATATCATGAAGTGTTAAATGAAAAGCTGGACAGTAGTGGCACATGCCTGCCATCCTGGCACTTGGCAGGAGGATCAGGAGTTAAAGGTCATCCTCAGCTATTAGAGGGAGTTCAAGACCAGCCTGAGGTACACGGTCTCTCAAATCATCAGAGAATTAAAAATATGAGGCCAGAGGCCTAGCTCAGGAGTGTGTCCCTTGCGAAGTGTCTTCACATCCCACCCCTAGCACAGACCACCAAAAGTACACAGTCTTACAGCCAGATTACATTAAAATAAGATACCTCACGTCCTAATTGTCCCCCTACATTTTATGTACTTCTGGTAGGCAGAAAAGGGGCACAATGGAAGCACAGCTCCACATGAGCTTATGAAGACTGACCACAGCAGTACTGTCACATACCGGGAGCTTTTTAAAATATATTCACTTTTATTTAAGGGGGAACGCCCACAGAGGGATCCCTCATGGAGCTGGAGTGACAGACAGTTCCGAGTCTCCCTATGTGGGTGCTTGGATCCGAAATGGGTCCTTTGTAAGAGCAGCCAGTGCTCTTACCTGCTGAGCCATCTCTCCAGTGCCGCCACCACCACCACCACCAGGTCCCCCTCAAGGATCCACCGTGGTTCTAGGGGGATCAGGATGTGAACCTCGTCACATCTTCCTTCCCCCTCAACTGGAACCACAGCAAGAGCACCACACTGTTTACCCAAGTCTGCCTCAGCCACCAAGCACCAAGTTTCTCAGACACATAAGTCAAACCAGGAGCCAGCGAGATGGCTCTCTAAGTAAAGGTGATTTTGGTCAAGACTAAACTGAACTGGGGTTCAGATCCTGGAAGCCATGTGGTGTCAGGAGAGAGCTGGCTTCGGGAGATCTGGTGCAGAGAGGTTAACAGGACTTGTTCCACAATAATAAGGACCAGGGTTTGGATCCCTGCTCCCAGGCAGTTGACCTATGCATGCCTATAACCCCAGACTCAGGAAGGACGGAGACAGGAGGATAGCTGGGACTTGCTGGACAGATGAAATGCCCAGGTTCAAAGAGACACAGTCTGAAGGAATAGACAGTCATAGAGGAAGACACTCAAAATCATCATGTACACACACACACACGCACACACGCACACATACAGATGCACACTGGCATACATCTACACACAAGTAAATTACGTAGTTGTTGGTTATTTGGGGTTTTTTTTTTTTTAAATCAAACAAGAAGCTTGGTATGGTGGTGCATACCTTAATCCCAGCACTCACGAGGCAGAGGCAGGTGGATCTCTGTGAGTTTGAGGCCAGCCTGGTCTACTGAGTGAGTTCCAGGACAGCCAGGGCTACACAGAAAAACCCTGTCTTGAAAACAACAAAAGTGGGAGGTCAGGAATATGGGGATTTGAGGAGGGTGGTAGGGATTTTCAATGTGTAACATGGGGCTTTGGGGCTGAAGGTGTTTCTGTAAGAAACACCTGTATGTATGTATGTATGTATGTATGTATGTATGTATGTATGTATATATGTCTCATGCATTCTAGGCTGAAGCGAGGGATGGAATCTAGGGCTTCATTCATGATATTAGGCGAGCCCTCTGCCAAATGAGCTCCCAGCCCAGGATCCTCGCTCCTTTGCGTTTTGGATGTGGTTTTGCTATACAACCCAGACAGGCCTATATAGCTCATGGTCTCCCTTCCTCAGCTTCCTGAGCACTGGAATTAAAGGTCTGGTCCATGCCCAGCTCATGACTCTATTTTTGTAAGCCAGGTTGTGTGCAGACCCAGAGACAACTTCCTCTCTCTCCAGCAGATGCTCGGATGTTCATCACAACTTCGGGACACCTGCTGGCTTTGTTCCTATAGCCCTGGCCAAGACCCAACATCACACAAACCCAGGAGCACTGGGAACAGAGAATCAAAGAGACCTATAGCCCCTGAGTGCCCAGTTCATCCCTCAATAGAAGCAGCCTGTCTTCAGTCTCTGTGTATTCTATTCGCTGAGACAAACAAGCGAGGCTAGGGGGAAAAAAAAATCTCTGACTGATAGTTTGAAACTTTCTGGACCTAATGGCCTGTAACAGTCCTAGCTCTTGGGAAGTTGAGGCAGGGGGAATTGAGATGCAAGGATAGCCTGTTTTAAAAAGGAAAGGAAAGGAAAGGAAAAGGAAAAGGAAAAGGAAAGAGGGACTGGCAAGATGGCTCAGTGAGCGAAGGCAATTGCACCAAGCCTGATGACCTGAGTTTGATCCCCAAGACCTGCATGGTGGCTCACAATGGCCTGTGGTAACTCTATTCCAAGGGATCTGATGCCCTCTGTTGGCCACCGTGCGTACCTACACTCATGTTCATGTGCATGTGTGCACATGTGTGTGCACAGGCACACACACATTTAAAATAAGTCTTTTTTTTTTTAAGCAGCAAGCTGACTTTCGCTAGCTGTCTTCTGGTTTCCATGTGAGTGTTTAGGCACGCGCATGCTCTCAGAGGGGCAAGAGAGAAAGGAAAGGAGGCTGGGGTGTAGCTCAGTTGCTATGGTTCCTGCCTAGCACACACAAAGCCAAATGTGGGTCCTAGGACCACATAAACTGGGTGAGCAACCTGGAATCAATCCCAGCATTCAAGTGGTGGAGAAAGGAGGATCAAGAAGTTCAAGGATATCCTTGGCTACATAGCAAGTTTGAAGTCAGCCTGGGCTACGGAAAGTTGGAAACTTGAAGTTGAAACTGGAGAATCAGGGCTGAGCAGGCATTTCCAAGGCCATGGGTGGTTCAAGGCAGGCCTGTTCTCCCCCCCCCCTCCCTGGAGTCCTGCTTTGGGAACACAAAGCACTTTGGGGGATATCCAAAACTCTTAACAAGGCCAAGGTCTGGTGTAACTGAACCCAAGTTGCACTGGGTGCAGGGTGTCACTATATAGCCCCGGCTTGCCCAAAATGGCAATCCTCCTGCCTCATCCTCCCCAGTGCTAGCATTAAAAGTATGTATTGCCACGGTGGCTTTTCAACTGTCTTAGTCTGTCGGAATTCAAGAGTACACAGCAGAGAGCCCAGCATGCCTGGAAACCAATTCTGGGTCCTCAACTCAGTTGTCACCAGGGGTGTGGCTTCCAGACACAACACAGGAAGTGTCCCACTTGGTTGGCACAGCCTGGCAACAGATAAGAGGGGGGTATTTTTTTCTTCTGTGTGGATGTTGGTCTAGGGCTCATATAGCCTGCACACTTCACTCTCGGGATGGAAGTAGGAGAGAGAAATCAGGCTGTGGGAGGTGTCCCCACAGTGGCCAGCGACTCTGCCCTGTGCTGTGAGAGCTTCAGGCTCCTCACCCCTCCACCCCAGCCCCCAGAGAGCCTGAGACCAAAGCAGGGCCCATCAATCACCGGGACTTTAAAGGCCCTCCGGCTTTTGTACGCTGTGTCCTCCCGATGTTTGTCTTAGCTACATGCTAACACCCGTCTGTTTGCAAGTCACAGCAAATACATCTTGGAGAGGGCTTTGATCCCTGGCAGCTGTGTACGGGTGAGGAGCCAGAGTCCCCAAAGCAGAGACAGCATGGGAAGGAGGTGAACTGGACTGGTCTCTCTCATGCCCTCTGGACTTGCCACCCCAGCCTAGGCCTCAGGCTCACCCCAGCATGCTGCACTTGGAGGCAAACCACAGCACAAAAGACCAAGTTTGACCATGAGAAAGAGTCCTAGGTTCAAATCCTAGAGCTACTGTTTGCCAGCTATATGATCTTAGACAAGTCCACTCAACGTCTCTGGGTGTGCCCAGCTTCAGGTGGATCAATTTCTATTCTGGAGGTGGGGGGAAGCTCCCCTAAGAGCCCAGCTGTGCACGAGAGGAGTCCACGGAGTCTGTATAAAAAGGGACAGGTGAGCTAAGTGGGGAACCGGCCTAGGCACCCTGCGCAGTACAAATTTTCACCCGTGTGCACACGAAAGCAGTGAGCTCTGGTTTGAGGTTGTCTGTCTTGCATCGGCTTCTGTCACGCACAACCAAAGTCCACGCAGCTTAAAATGACAGCGTGCCTAGGTCTGAAAACTGGACTCCAAGATAAAGGCAAACTCAGAACTCTGCGTCCCCTGGTGGCTGCAAGGAGGAATTGACTGGCACTGAGCTGTGCGCCCTCTGGCGGCCACAGGGAGGAACTGACGGCTGCAGGGAGGAACAGGCTTTCCTGGTGTGGGTTCTCTGGCTGCCTGGCCTCTGAGCCCCAGGTCTTACAGGTAGATCCTCGCAGTGGTGCTCTGTTGACCCCTGTGTTCGCCTCTGTGACTCTGTCTTCTTAGAAAAACACCAAGTGATCACAGACCCCATCTGCGCGTCTGACCCCATCTTAACTTGACCCCCTCTACAGAGACTCTTTCCAAATAAGGTCACATTACAGATGTCAGATGTCCGAGAATTAACCCTCCAGTGCTTCTTTGGGGGAGAACAAGGCTCAGCAAGTAGTCAGGGCAGGCGGTCCACTTTCCAGATGAGATGAGCTAGCGAGGCTCAGAGAAGTGGAGTGACTGACACCCCCAAGGAGTCACACAGCTAAATGGATTTTGAACCCCAGTAGCCAACATCCTCCTGGCCTCCCTGAACTCCCTGGGTCAGTCAGCTGGGGTAGAGTCGTCAGGCTTCCTGCAGGGCGAGGCTGCCTGGGAAAAAGCTGAGAGTCGGGCACTTCCCCAGGCCCACACTTCGAGCATTCTCTTCAGGGAGCTCAGAGGCCAGAGTCTCCTGCCCAAAGGCCTGAGAGCTCGCCAATGGTTTGTCCCTTATTGACCTAAGAGTCTGGAACTCGACCCTAGCGATAGCTCAGAGCCCCGAGGGCCCATCTGAGGCCCCCAGAGAACAGATGATGCTGTGCAGCCTGATGTCACCGCTTACCCAGCTTCCTCTCTGCTTCCATTATCCTCCCCCTAAGTCTGGTTCCACAAGAATTTGGCCAGACGGACCCTGCGGGGCGAGGTCACAAAGGGAGCCATGGTGAGTCGGGAGTCATCCCCGCTCCTGGCTGACAGAATCTGGCATAGTCCTTTCTTCTGGGCCCAGTAGTCCTATCCAGAGCATCTCCTTGACGGCCTGTCCTAGTCGGGTTTTCTCTGCCCATGTGTGTGGTCAGAGTAGCGGGTGCCTCTGCACTTCCTTCCCCACCCCACTCCCATCCCCCACCCCCATTCCTCAGTAGGCCATCACTTTCAGCTGGGATGAGACCATGTCTCCAACTACTTTCATGCTCTTTCTCGGCAGATTTTTTTTCCAGTCCCACCGGTTATCTGCCCAGAGTTTCCAGGTCTTATATTCAGAACATGCTCTTCATCTGCACACTTCACTAGGACTGACTGACCACGTTCTTGGTGCCAGGACAAGCCTTCAGAATCCCAGAAATCACGTCGAGTCCCAGTCACTCTATCCCCCAAGTCCTCGAGCTGCTCCCTTCCTGGGGATCCAGAATACATCTGAATTTATAAAGAGGAAGAGTGATGAAGGCAGCTTTCTATGGGAACCACAAGACCCCGAGTACTGTCCCTGCTCTGGGAGAGGAGGCTTAACCTGCACAGAGAGGTTAAGCATCTTTCCCGAGGTGACACAGCTCAGGAGGTCAGTGGTAACAACTCCATGGCTTCTATATCCTTTCTCCCGACCTCACGACTGGCCTCCTGTTGCTGCTGCTGTGTTAAATGGCAGTCACTACATTGATCACAATGTAGTGACTGCTTGATGGAGCAGGTAGGTGAAGATGGCTGGGAGGTTCCTCAAGGGTGGGGCTCCTGACTCAGGGACAGCGTGACCCAGCTTTCCCAAGCTCAGGGTTGAGGCTTGCAATCAGAAATGTGAACCACACACCCCCATCAGGAAAGGTGCTTTTAGGAACATGCCCTCAACGCCCACAGGGATGTGTA